>NC_056751.1:643901131-643911131 GCF_019279795.1 Protopterus annectens | reverse complement strand
CTCTGTGGTCCAGTGTTTTAAGAAAAAATAAACAGGAAATGATCCCCATCAATGTATGGCTTTTAAGTGCTTACTGAAACAAAATCTGCTTACAGTTCCTGCTGCACACCATAGCTCACCTCTGCTGCCTCAGTATTTCAAAATGAATGACAAAATAAATTCTGCAGAAATGTAGTAAAAATTATTTATAAGGGTTAAAAATCATAGGCTGAGCCAATGCTTTCCAGCTGAGAAGGCAGAAAAAGTTATGTTCTCGAAATGAGTGATGATGTTGTTCAGAGCTACAAATACAAACTCAGTTTTACTCTACTGAGGCAACCAAATTCATTTCCACACCACTATGATATACAGCAAAGACTGCATGGCTGCAAATTCCTTGTATGTGGTTATAACCTAATAAAAATGTTTGAACACTTAAAAGCAGTTTGTTCTTCTTGTTTTCAGTTCTAAAATGCTATTATTATTACTACTGGAGTGGTGCCCTCAAACATTTTAAAACAAAACCATTGCTTAGTTTCAACATATTCTACCTCTCATGATCCCATGAGCCCCAAAAGGCTAAAAGTGTTTCTGGTCTTACAGTTTAGAATGTTATAAAGGGACTGCATTTGTTATATGTGAAGTAGTTGTAAACTGGTGACATCACAGCTTATCAAAACTGAGCACAAACTCAAATATTATAGGATCATAAAATATACGTTCATTTCAAATACAGATTTTTAAGTTCATAGATACTATGCGAAAATTATATATAATGAAATGCTTTTTTTCTTGAACTTGAAAATGCTGCATAAACCATCTGCATGAGTTACAGTGTTACCAGAATTATAATTACAGGTTTAAAAATGAAAACAGTGGGATCCTTTATATTTCATAAAATAAGGTACAGAGAATTGTCACCCATACAAAAAAATCTATCCATGCTTTAGTGATAAAGCATTCAAAGCTCTGCAGTGTAAATCTCTTCAATGAAGTGCAAAGAACACTGTGTGTTGTTATAAAAATGCAGGATTATCTTTGTCTCATGTGGCCAACACAAGTCATACAGTTGAGAGAGCTTGGTAACTTCAGATTGCAAAAAATCCTTTCCTTGATACTAACAATATATTTTCTCTCAAAATGATATGAAAAGAAACTGATTTACTACAACAGGAAGACTTGAGTTAGGAGGAAGGGTATGCCCTGTCTGTAATGTACTCACATTTAAATCAACTCACATTCAAAAAGCTGTGCTACACAGCAGGTTATTCTCATAATTTCTTCCAATTCTCATATTTTCCCAATATTATTTTAAAATTATCCTTAACAATCTTTTCAAAAAATATATATTTATTTTATATCTCTGTATATCTATATGTCTCTCTTTCTATCTGTGAATCTGTCTCTCTTATCTATGAATTTATCTATCCGTCTATTTATGAATCTATCTTATCTGTCTACATACATTAGAGCAACTTGCATGTATTTGACAAAAAATCATTGATCTTAAAAGAATGACAAGAAACTGTACATTCTCCAGTCTATAATCTTGAAACATGGAAACAAATTACAATTATTTTTGTGTGAGTGGGGGGGGGGGCAGTCCTCCCTGTGCTTTACACCCCCTGTAACATGTACATACCAGCTCTGAGATATAAAATTACTAGGGGGGAAGGTCATATTCCTGAACCCAGTAAACCCAGACATTATGATGATCTTGCACCACTGTCAGTCAGCTGTCCTGCTGACAAAACATAATACCCAGGAAACATACTGCAAGAGTGAGCAGTAGATCATCTTAAGGGAACACATACATAAATATACATATATGTGTCTGTATACATATATAGGTACAGCTTTGGACATATAGCTTTAGCAAGAACTTGCAGTTTGCAGTATGAGAATGAAAAGTGTGTGTGAACAAACAAGCTTACAAACTTATAGCCTTTCCTTCTCAAAGTCATAAGTTGCAGACAATGGACCAGATTCCAAAAGACCTGCACTCAGAGTTAGTAACTTACTTTGGTGTAAGGCCTGTCTATGCACAGGTTTACACTGGGGACCAGATTCCAAAAGACTTGCTTTCAGAGTAAGTGACTTACTTTGGTGTAAGGCCTGTCTATACACAGGTTTACACTGGGGATCAGATTCCAAAAGACTTGCTCTCAGAGTAAGTGACTTACTTTGGTGTAAGGCCTGTCTACACACAGGTTTACACTGGGGACCAGATTCCAAAAGACTTGCTCTCAGAGTAAGTGACTTACTTTGGTGTAAGGCCTGTCTACACACAGGTTTACACTGGGGACCAGATTCCAAAAGACGTGCTCTCAGAGTAAGTGACTTACTTTGGTGTAAGGCCTGTCTATACACAGGTTTACACTGGAGACCAGATACCAAAAGACCTGCTCTCAGAGTAAGTGACTTACTTTGGTGTAAGGCCTGTCTATACACAGGTTTACACTGTGGACCAGATTCCAAAAGACTTGCACTCAGAGTTAGTGACTTACTTTGGTGTAAGGCCTGTCTATGCACAGGTTTACACTGGGGACCAGATTTCAAAAGACTTGCTTTCAGAGTAAGTGACTTACTTTGGTGTAAGGCCTGTCTATACACAGGTTTACACTGGGTATCAGATTCCAAAAGGCTTGCTCTCAGAGTAAGTGACTTACTTTGGAGTAAGGCCTGTCTATACACAGGTTTACACTGGGGACCAGATTCCAAAAGACTTGCTCTAAGAGTAAGTGATTTACTTTGGTGTAAGACCTGTCTATACACAGGTTTACACTGGGGACCAGATTCCAAAAGACTTGCTCTCAGAGTAAGTGACTTACTTTGGTGTAAGGCCTGTCTACACACAGGTTTACACTGGAGACCAGATTCTAAAAGACTTGCTCTCAGTGTAAATGGTCACTTTCCTTGATACTAACAATATATTTTGTCTCAAAATGATATGAAAAGAAACATTTACTACAACAGGAAGACTTGAGTTAGGAGGAAGGGTATGCCCTGTCTGTAATGTACTCACATTTAAATCAACTCAAATTCAAAAAGCTGTGCAACGCAGCAGGTTATTCTCATAATTTCTTCCAATTCTCATATTTTCCCAATATTATTTTAAAATTATCTTTAATAATCTTTTCAAAAAAATATGTATTTATTTTATATCTCTGTATATGTATATGTCTCTCTTTCTATCTGTGAATCTGTCTCTCTGTCTGTGAATTTATCTATCCATCTATCTATGAATCTATCTTATCTGTCTGTCTGTCGTTCTATATACATACATTAGAGCGACTTGCATGTATTTGACAAAAAAATAATTGATCTTAAAAGACTGACAAGAAACTGCTGTACATGCTCCAGTCTATAATCTTGAAACATGGAAACAAATTACAATTATTTTTGTGTGTGGGGGGGGCAGTCCTCCCTGTGCTTTACACCCCCCTGCAACATGTACATACCAGCTCTGAGACAGAAAAGTATTAGGGGGGAAGGTCATATTTCTGAACCCAGTGAACCCAGACATTATGATGATCTTGCACCACTGTTAGTCAACTGTCCTGCTGACAAAACATAATAGCCAGGAAACATACTGCAAGAGTGAGCAGTAGATCATTGTTAGAAAAATATGTATTAATGTATATGTTTAGTGCTTATTAGAAGCTAAAAGGGTTAACACATTTCATTCTATTTTATGTACAGCTTAATTCTGTATGAAATTATAAGATGCTTTTCAAACTGCAGTATGCTTCCTGAAATTGCAAGATGCTCTCTGACCTAGTATTTTCTAGCACAGCAACATTCATGTTTATGCCTTTTGGAAATTTACTGAGAAGCAGGTGATTATCTGCTAGGTCAGGAAAATGAATGAATAGAACAATACTGTTTTCTATAATGTTATTGAACTTGAATAATCAGCTCTGTTCGTGTTATGAGAACATGCATAGCTGCAGAAAAGAAAGATACATCAAACAAAGACTGCTTAAAGAAATGAACTATAATCTGTACTTGCTTTGTGCTCGAATTAGCCATAGTACCTTGAATGGTAACATTGCATAGTGAGAAGTTGTATCTGACTAGTGGTCATCAAGGCCACATTGTTTTTCTTAGGAAGTTTTTTTTCTGTAAACTTGATATGCCAACAGAAAATCACGGACAACAGCTGCTATGAAATAATATTGAAAGAACTTGTGATTTATTATGTCAGTTTGGTAGGCAATGTCTTGTAAGAAATGTATAAGAATAGCTTCACTTCCTGATTCTAGTTAGACAAACTCTGTATTAGCACGTTTTTGTCTCCTTGCTGCAAGATTAAAGTGCCTTAACCTGAACCTGCCATGTGTTGATCTTTTTGAAGTTGTTTTTCCTTTGACAATCATCTTAAGGGAACATATACATAAGTATACATATATGTGTCTGTATACATATATATGTACAGCTTTGGACATATAACTTTAGCAAGAACTTGCAGTTTGCAGTATGAGAATGAAACGTGTGTGTGAACAAAGAAGCTTACAAACTTATAGCCTTTCCTTCTCAAAGCCATAAGTTGCAGACAATGGACCGGATTCCAAAAGACTTGCACTCAGAGTTAGTGACTTACTTTGGTGTAAGGCCTGTCTATGCACAGGTTTACACTGGGGACCAGATTCCAAAAGACTTGCTTTGAGAGTAAGTGACTTACTTTGGTGTAAGGCCTGTCTATACATAGGTTTACACTGGGGATCAGATTCCAAAAGACTTGCTCTCAGAGTAAGTGACTTACTTTGGTGTAAGGCCTGTCTATAGACAGGTTTACACTGGGGACCAGATTCCAAAAGACTTGCTTTGAGAGTAAGTGACTTACTTTGGTGTAAGGCCTGTCTATACACAGATTTGGGGACCGGATTCCAAAAGACTTGCTCTCAGAGTTAGTGACTTACTTTGGTGTAAGGCTATACACAGGTTTACACTGTAGACCAGATACCAAAAGACCTGCTCTCAGAGTAAGTGACTTACTTTGGTGTAAGGCCTGTCTATACACAGATTTACACTTGGGACCAGATTCCAAAAGACTTGCTCTCAGAGTAAGTGACATACTTTGGTGTAAGGCCTGTCTATACACAGATTTGGGGACCAGATTCCAAAAGACTTGCTCTCAGAGTAAGTGAATTACTTTGTTGTAAGGCCTGTCTATATACAGGTTTACACTGGGGACCAGATTCCAAATGACTTGCTCTCAGAGTAAGTGAATTACTTTGTTGTAAGGCCTGTCTATACACAGGTTTACACTGGGGACCAGATACCAAAAGAATTGCTCTCAGAGTAAGCAACATACTTTGGTGTAAGGCCTGACTATACCCAGGTTTACACTGGGGACCACATTCCAAAAGAAGTCAGCTGTCCTTCTGATAAAACATAATACCCAGGAAACATACTGCAAAAGTGAGCAGTAGATCATCTTAAGGGAAGTAGATCATCTTAAGGGAACAGATACATAAATAGATATGTGTGTCTGTATAAATATATATGTACAGCTTTGGACATATAGCTTTAGGAAGAACTTGCAGTATGCGGTATTAGAATGAAAAGTGTGCATGAACAAACAAGCTTACAAGCTTATAGCCTTTTCTTCTCAAAGCCGCAAGTTGCAGACAATGGACCAGATTCCAAAAGACTTGCTCTCAGAGTTAGTGACATACTTTGGTGTAAGGCTTGTCTATACACAGGTTTCCACTGGGGACTAGATACCAAAAGATTTGCTCTTAGAGTAAGTGACTAACTTGGTGTAAGGCCTGTCTATACACAGGTTTACACTGGGGACCAGATTCCAAAACACTTGCTCTCGGAGTAAGTGACTTACTCTGGTGTAAGGCCTGTCTTTACACAGGTTTACATTGGGGACCAGATTCCAAAAGACATGCTGTCAGAGTAAGTGACATACTTTGGTGTAAGGCCTATCTATACACAGGTTTACACCAGGGATCAGATTCCAAAAAACTTGCTGTCAGAGTAAGTGACTTACTTTGGTGTAAGGCCTGTCTATACACAGGTTTACACTGGAGACCAGATTCCAAAAGACTTGCTCTCAGAGTAAGTGACTTACTTTGGTGTAAGACCGTTATATAGATAGGTTTACACTGAGGACCAGATTCCAAAAGACTTGCTCTGAGAGTAAGTGACTTACTTTGGTGTAAGGCCTGTCTATAGACAGGTTTACACTGGCAACCAGATTCCAAAAGATTTGCTCTCAGAGTAAGTGACTTACTTTGGTGTAAGGCCTGTCTATACACAGGTTTGCACTCGGGACCAGATTCCAAAAGACTTGCTCTTAGAGTAAGTGACTTACTTTGGTGTAAGGCCTGACTATACCCAGGTTTACACAGGGGACCAGATTCCAAAAGACTTGCTCTCAGAGTAAGTGATTTACTTTGGTGTAAGGCCTGTTTCTACACAGATTTACACTGGGGACCAGATTCCAAAAGACTTGCTCTCAGAGTAAGTGACTTACTTTGGTGTAAGGCCTATCTATACACAGGTTTACACTGGGGATCAGATTCCAAAAGACTTGCTCTCAGAGTAAGTGATTTACTTTGGTGTAAGGCCTGTCTATACACAGGTTTGCACTGGGGACCAGATTCCAAAAGACTTGCTCTCAGAGTAAGTGACTTACTTTGGTGTAAGGTCTGTCTATAGACAGGTTTACATGGGGACCAGATTCCAAAAGACTTGCTCTGAGAGTAAGCGACTTACTTTGGTGTAAGGCCTGTTTATACACAGGTATACACTGGGGACCAGATTTAATAAACTTGCTCTCTGAGTAAGTTCATAGGTTCATAGGTTCATAGGTTCATACTAGGCTATCTGCCCAAGGGCATTTATAAGCCTAGCCCATAGTTATGTGGCTTTCGACACCCCTTAGTTTGAAGAAAACTATGCCTATTATTTTGCTGTGCCTCTGTCAAGCAGTGACACTGAAGTAATCCCTGGGGTATATCTGCGATCTCCCATCCATTGGTCAAGATTCTTCTTGAACAAGGCCAGCGAGGTGCTCTGCCTCACATGTACCGGGATTTTGTTCCACAGCATAGGGAGTCTTTGGGTGATGAATCTGTCCCTCCAGCACATTCTATTAATAACCGTGTCAAGGTTTGAGTCTCCCGCCCTTGTGGTTCTGAGGGATCTAGATTTTTTGAGGTGAAGCATATTCATCAAATCTGGGTTTGACATGGCCTTGTATGTCAGGCACAGGTCACCTCTGAGCAAGCGGTATGCAACTGAATAGAGCTGGAGTTCTTTCAGTCGGGCAGCGTAAGACATATTTTTGAGACCCTTTATCCTTTTGGTGAGGAACTTTTGGGGCCTTTCCAGCTGCTGCAGGTGTCGGGTCAGATACATTCCGAATGGGGCATTGTACTCAATCATAGGTCTAATGAGTGATGAGTACAGGGGGATGATGACCTCCCTTGATCTAGATGTGAATCCTTTCATGATCAAGTGGGCTATGTAGAAGGTCTTCCTAACTACTTTAGCAACGTGAGTGTCAAACGAAAGGTTACTGTCAACCTGGGTCCCCGGATCCCTGATAACTTCTTCTGTGCTCAGTGGATTGCCACCTATATGGTAGCTAGGGGTAACCTTGTTTTTCCCGAAGGGTATGACTATGCATTTCTTGGCGTTTAACTTTAGGCCATGGTTCTGGCACCAGTTATCCGTTTCTGTGAGGCCCTTCTGGAGGATATCTGTGTCAGATGTGTTTTCGACTATGGCGCCCAGTTTGCAGTCATCTGCAAACTTTGTCAGCCATAACCCTCCTGTGTTTGCTTGTACTTCAGAAAAGTAGATGCCGAACAAGAGTGGACCCAGGACTGAGCCCTGTGGGACACCACTTGTGACCGGCTTTGAGTCTGACATGGCGCCAGCAACTCTGACCCTGTGGGTTCTGTCACTTAGCCAGTTTGCAACCCATCTTGTGATGTATGGGTTTACATTCAAGCTGATGAGTTTTTTGATGATACCTGAGTGGGGTATTGTGTCGAAGGCCTTTGCCAGGGCGAGGTAGGCTGTATGGACTGCCTTACCCTCATCAATGGCCTTGGTGACTGTTTCGAAAAAGTCAACCAAGTTTAAAAGGCATGATCTGCCTTTGACAAAGCCAAACTGGGTTGGATCCAAAGTCTGCAAGTTCCCTATGTCTTTATTTATGAGTTCCATTATGATCCTCTCCATGGCTTTGCAGATAAGGCTTGTCAAGCTAATGGGACGGTAATTTCCAGGATCGGTGGAGGCACCGCCCTTGTGAAGTGGGACCACAGTCGCCGTGCGACACTCCTTGGGTATGTATCCTGAGGTGAGGCTAAGATTAAACAGCTGTCCCAACTGCGGGTTTAATTCCTCATTGAGTTACTTTGGTGTAATGCCTGTCTATAGAAAGGTTTACACTGGGGACCAGATTCCAAAAGACTTGCTCTCAGAGTAAGCGACTTACTTTCGTGTAAGGCCTGTC
This sequence comes from Protopterus annectens, assembly GCF_019279795.1. Taxonomy (NCBI): domain Eukaryota; kingdom Metazoa; phylum Chordata; order Ceratodontiformes; family Protopteridae; genus Protopterus; species Protopterus annectens. The sequence continues at coordinate 643,902,667 of NC_056751.1, read as the reverse complement.
TATAGACAGGTATACACTGGGGACCAGATTCCAAAAACTTGCTCTCTGAGTAAGTGACTTACTTTGGTGTAAGGCCTGTCTATACACAGGTTTGCACTGCGGACCAGATTCCAAAAGTCTTGCTCTCAGAGTAAGTGACTTACTTTGGTGTAAGGCCTGACTATACACAGGTTTACACTGGGGACCAGATTCCAAAAGACTTGCTCTCAGAGTAATGACTTACTTTGGTGTAAGGCCTGTCTATACCGGTTTACACTGGGGACCAGATTCCAAAAGACTTGCTCTCAGAGTAAGTGAATTACTTTGCTGTAAGGCCTGTCTATACACAGGTTTACATTGGGGACCAGATTCCAAAAGACTTACTCTCAGTATAAATGGTCACTTCCACTGAAAGCAAGCCTTCTGGAATCTGGCATAATGTGTAGTAAAAATAATATGAGGAAAACCTTTGCCTGAATTAAAACTGAACTTTTATTAATTCACTAAAAGTCCCTGAGGCCTTGGCCCCACTACCTTAAAGGATACAGAAAGAAGATCTTGTACAGCACCACTTATGTATGCTTTCAGTTTAATCAATCAAACTTGTCCTCCTCAGTTATATTTTAGAGACAGTTGATAAAATTACATTCATAAGAAAGTTTTTCAATTTATTTTAGTATTTAAACCATATGGGTAATAACATTGATACTCTAAATTTAAATAACTTTCCCTGTAAAGTAACCAGTGTTTTAAATCTATTATTGAACTAAGTGGTTGTTGTAAAACTACCATAAAATTCAGGTCAGATAATGTGTACCCCTTCTTCACAAACTGCCTCACTCTGGGACTTTGCATACACTTTTTCTCACAATGTGCTTAGTTTCTTCTATAATAGTCTTAAATCAGCCATAAAAAATAACATAATTCACTACTTCAGAGGCACATATTATGTAATGATACATATCAAATCTATCATAGTTTAATGTACAACATTTACATTCATTCATATAAGTACATGACCCACAATGTCCACAAATAAAATTTCCTTTTCTTGGCACTTTACACTGTCTATGTAACTATAGTTATTATGGAGTGTCTGATTGGCCATGCTGCAACATTTTCTATATGCATATACTGCACTAGAATGTAACATTGTTTTTGTTTCACAACTGAAACCCAAACACTAAAAGCCCTACTTACAGAACACAGAAAACTAATGCCCACAAGACTCAATGGAAAAAAAAAATTGTGAGCATTTTTTGTAGTAGGGGAAACATCTAATATACTTCTATCTGTCTGTCTATCTATCTATCTATCTATCTATCTATCTATCTATGTCTATCTATTTGTCTATCTATTTCTCTATCTAACTGTCTAGCTGTCTAGCTATCTATAGTATCCCCTGTCTCACACAAACATGAAAAAGGGGAGAATCTTTAAAAATAAAGGAATCACTGCCAGTGTACACATTCAAATTGCACTTGAAAGAGTGATGATTTTCTGTGAAAAAAGTGATTGTTCTGTTCTCCTGTGTTTTATGTCTCAGGCACCTGATGA
>NC_056751.1:643763631-643896131 GCF_019279795.1 Protopterus annectens | reverse complement strand
TGAACCTCTACACATATCATGGCAAGTATATGCATGCACTAGTGTCTACACTATGCAATACCTTAAACCTCCTCAAATGAAGCACATTGGATATAAGCAAATGACCCTTAAGGACATGCAAATGTCCCACCTCCATGGCTTCCGAAGACTCAAGGTCATTTTACTTTTTTAAGTCTCTGTTAATGCATTCAAGTAAATAAAGCCAGATTCTACTACCTGTAAACATAAGATTTCATCTTTTTTATGGGCTCATCAATATACGATAAGTGTATAGTCTAGCTACTCTCTGGCAATACTCAGCTTATAAAAAAGCTTGAAGTCCATAACATTACAGCAACTACAAAATACCCCAATGAACATCCAAAACAGCAAGTGTAAAGGTCACACAGAAAAGCAACAACTGGAATCAGAACAATTGTATGTTCTTAATGGATCATTTGCAGATATCTCATGGGTCTCTTTCAAAGGAATCTCAAGATATTACACACTAGAGACTTTGGTTTGATTGGGTCCTTTTACTATTTTTGCTGCTTATGTGGCTTTTCTGTGTAAGTTTTTCACTTGTTATTTTGGAAGTATGTGTGTATAGCTAGCACTCAGTCAGTTATGCATCATATATTATCTACCGTCTTGGTGCACGTACATTCTTTACATGTCTCATATGCATCTACCCTCTCTGTGTACATGCATTTTTTGCATGTCTTATAATGATTTCCAGAAGCTTATGGTTACTAATACAGAGCATTTTATTTGTCTGAGACTATATCCTTCCAGGATGTTTCTCAGATGTTTGAGACTTCATAACATTTGACAGTTTAGGACTTAAGCTGGGATTCTCAAAGAACTTGCACTTAATGCAAGCCTTATCTTACAGAACCACAGTCCATGAAGGCCACACCCTTATTCTGATCTCTGTGGAAAAAAATTCACTGCTACTATTTAAGTTTATATAAAGTGTCATTAAATATTTCCAGTGATGCTGGCCTTCTGCTAGAATCAGTACTATGTAATGAAACACATGCGAGTGCATACACACACACACACACACACACACACACACACACACACACACACACACACACACACACACACACACACATACACACACACAGTGAGGAACTGCTGTGGATGTTCCAGTTGTTGGATCAGCCTGGTTAGGTACATACCAAAGTAGGCATTGTACTCAATGATAGGTTTGATGAATGCCGAATACAGTGGAACAATGACTTCCTTGGACTTAGATGCCATTTCTTTGTTTATAAGTTGTGCAACATAGAAGATTTCCTCACCACTGTAGACACATGATGATCAATGGCTAGATTGGTATCTATGTGTGTCCCTAAGTCCTTGACTACTGGGTCAACTCTAAGGGGTGTGTTGTCAACATGATAGTTACCATGGGTGGATGACTTCCCAAAGGATACTATTATGCATTTCTTGGCATTTAGTTTTAGTCCATGACTCTGACACCAGTTGTTTGTCTGAGTCAGCTCCTCCTGGAGAACATTTGTGTCAGTGTGAGATTCAATAACAGCTCCTAATTTGTAATCATCTGCAAATTTAGTCAGCCATTGACCACTGACATTGGCCTTGACTTCTGAGAAGTAAATGCCAAAAAGGAGCGGTTCAAGGACTGATCTCTGAGAGACTTCACTTGTAACTGGCATCTTTGTAGAGGTGGATTCCACAATTCTAACTTCCTGGGTCCTGTCTGTGAGCAAGTTGGCTATCCAACAGGTAACATATGGGTTTGTACCTAACCTCTTGAGTTTGTCAACAATGCCTGAGTGTTGTATTGAGTCAAATGCCTCGGCCAGGTTAAGGTAGGCAGTGTGAATGATTTTGCCCTCATCCATTGCTTTGGTAACCTTCTCAAATAAGTCCACCAGGTTGAGTAGGCATGATCTGACCTTTACGAAACCAACCTGGGTTGGGTCCAGTGTCTGGAGGTTTGCTATATCTCTATTGGTCATCTCCATGATAATTCTTTCCATGGCTTTATATATAAGACTAGTAAGACTTATGGGTCTGTAGTTTCCAGGGTCTGTAGATGGCCCATCTTTGTGCAGAGGGATGACTGTTGCCTTTCTCCATTCATGAGGCATGAAGCCTGTTTGGAGGCTACAGTTAAATAGTAATTCCAGAGGCCCTGACAGGTCGTGTTTCATGCTATTTAGGAGGCATCCTGGGATATTGTCTGGGCCCATTGATGCAGTGCTCTTGGTCTTAGAGAGACCATTATGGACCTGTTCCATAGTGATAGTAGGGGGAGTTACATTTGATGATATTTCCTGAGGGAAGGTTGAGGAGGAGTAAGGTTGGAGCTGAATTTATCAGCCAGGAGGTTTGCGATATCTTCTGGTTCAGTATAGGTGGCTCCATGTATCCTTGGGATTACTGTTAATGTTTTGCTCCTGTTGAGAGAAGGAGTAGAGGGTCATTGGGTCCTGACTGTCTCTGATTAGACAGTGTGTGTATATAGGAGGCTTTCCTGATTGATCTGGTTGCAGGTGAAGGCTACAACAAGCATGAAGATCCCTGTGACATGTGGGACAAAGCTGATGATCACCAAAGAGCCTGTGGCCTTCTTCTCATCTTCAGATTAATGCAAATGTTTTGCTTCTGTTGAGAGAAGAAACAAAAAGCCATTGATTTCCAGCTATGTGAAGCTGTGGTGAGCCCAACACTAGCAGTAGCCAGGTTGTAGCTGATACATAGGTGAATCACCATGATTCATTATTGTTGACAAATCAGATTCGGTCTTTTCAATAAGCACTGCTTAATTAGCCAGTGTTTAACCTAACTTCAGAGTATTCCCCCTAAATATTTCATCCATAAATGATTAAGGACTACTATAGTAGTTTCCCTCCAACCCTGAAGTACTGTGCAAGCCCCGGTTTTCTATCCTTTGGCAACATGGCTCAGAAGTCTTCTCTCACACACATTTCTGGCCAGACTGATTGAATTTGGTGTTTTAAGTCAGTGTAGCAACTGACTTATGTTTATTGACTGTTCATCACTTCTAACAGTTAATACTACAGCCTGTGAGAGATATAAATATTTAAGAAACATGAAGACAATCCTTTTCCATAAATCCAATTTTGGTAGGCATCATGTCTCCACAGCGCCACATCAATCACAGCACACTACTAGGCCCATAATATGCAAAGTCTCCTAGAACTCAGTGTAAAATATCTCAGCCTCCAGCACACAAGACAGCACCTCCTTCTTCTGCACTCACACATACTGCAAATCTACAAAAGTCACCCAGAAGTCATTGGGAAAGCAGGCCTAAACCCATAAGGCCCACTAAGTCTGCTTTCACACATGGAAATGTTTTAGTCATAGGTAAATCTGTTTAAGTATACAGACTCCACATTCACTAGACTGGAGAAGAAATGGTTGACTGGAAGCTGCTTGTCTAGTGCCAGGATCTGTGATCTTACAAGGGCCCAGAAAACACCAACTATGGGTATTTGATTAAAAAAAAATCAAAATCTGTAGGTCATGACCCCGACACATACCACCAGCTACATTTATTGAACAATAAAACTGTAAACTGTCCAGTGATTTTGTCTGTAAAATTAACAGGACTTCATCAGAAAAATTAAATTTAATAATGAATAGCATTTAAATATGGTTACCTTGCCACAAGGTACCTCATTAAATTCTTAAAGATACAAGTAACCATTTTTCACACAGACTAAAGATTAATAAACTTTGAATACATAAGTCTCTTTAACATACCATTTATAATATACAATAAAAATATACATCATTGATCACTCACAATGCTACAACATCACATTTATAAATTATACTGTCTCAATTTGAGGACCTATCTATAGAGACAATTTCATTTAAACTCGGGGTCCTATCTGGCTGCTGTCATGAGCTGCCATTTTAACTCTGATAGTTCCAATCTCACTTTCCATAGACCCCCTCTTTGGTCAAAATTGAATCTAAAATAATAAATGTAAAACGATGAGCAGGAATCTCTACTATGTGTCTAGCCAATGCATTAAGTATATTTACTTTTTAATGTCATAAATGTACTAATTTACTTGTTCTCTTCATGATCTCTCAGTTTTTCCAATATAAAAACCAGGACATGATTGAAAAATAGCCAAATGCAGTACTCTTTTACAGCTACAATTCTAATAACCCCTCTTACTGACCCATCTGATAACACTCATGCAAACCTAATCCTCCAGTATGTATTTACACTGATTCCATCTACCACACTTGCAGGTACCTTTGATACCCTAAAATGTGTACTCATTTTTCCAATGTACTTTTAATACTTCATCCTTCCTAAACACAATTCTAGGTTCATCACCTAGAAAATTGCACATTTCCTCACTTATTCAGAATAAGTTCCAATTGTGGCACAAAACATTCTTCATTCCTCTAGTAGCCAAATTACAGGTCATTATAATTGTCTTTCGTTGCTTTCATAGACCTGATTGTAACTAACTGCTTCAAAATTAGTGCCTAATTATGGAACATAAACATCTTCCCTTCTTTTAGTAGTTACTTCCATTAAAACCTCGTCCACTTGTCCCCTCTGATAACCCCTAGTCAAAACATTCCTCTCAACCTCTTCATCTCATCTAGAAATGTTTCTTTCTCAGATATTATCCTGACAATTGGACCATTTGCCCTTTAACTACTGCCCTCTTCTGATTAAAAGGGTGCCAACTAAAAAAATGTAACAAGAGAATTAGAAAAAAAATCAGTTTTCTAAATATATTGGAAGCAAAAATTCATTTACCTAAATCTTTTGTTAAGCAAACATCTAAAAAGCTAACTCTCCTACCTGACTGAGCAAACTGCAGGAAGTCCTGCATGGTCATATTGATATATGACACAAACTGATCCAATTCCTCTAAACTGGCATTCCAGAAAATATAAAATGTTTTTGCAAATATAGTTATGGCACATTGGGAAAACATTTATTTCACTCGGTAGCAATAAATATCAAAATACGACATTCTTTTAAAAAAATCCTTTCACAGTTTCTAAAATTGATGAATTTTAGACCAAAAATGTCCTCGTTTCTCTATAGGGAAGACCACGAGGTTCTTAAAGGCTCGAATATATGAACATAATTACAGTATTAGTAAAGTGAACAGCAACAATGCTTTATTTAAACATTCTATTACCTGCAGTAATTAAAAAAAAAATGTTTTTGCTATTGTTGAACGTATCATTCCTGACCCGGGGGGATGGGGTTGGGGGGATTGGGAAACCAAGCTAGAATATAGAAAATAGCTATGGAAATTTAGGTTAAATGCTACAACTCCCCGCAAATTTAATGATAATATTTTGATCATTCCCATATTAAAATTAAGGGCAGCTGAGCTACAAATTTTATAATAATCTATACAAATTTTTATATACAGTATTTCCTATGCATTTTATACACTGTTTAGGTATGAATTTTATAAAGTAGAGTTTATGGTATGATATTTCATGACTTGTTTTTGGTCTAACATCTATCAATTTTTAGAAATTGTGGAAAGATTTTTTAAGAGACTGATGTATTTTGATATTTATGGCAACATAGAAAATGAAGTGTAAGAATTTTAAAAAGTGTGATTAGTGAAATGATTACTTTTTATAAATACTTTTACCTTTAAATAAAAGGTCTAATTCAAAGGCTAGTGCATATGACTTGACTTTTTTTTGTTCTTATGAAATCCGATTATCTTACAGATGGAAGAAAGCCCTTAACAGAGTTGTATGGCTTTGTAAAGTGTGGATTTATGTTAAATTAAAAAGTTTCTAAAAAGAAAACACTTTTTTTATGGTGATGACAGCTGGCTTTTTTTATCCAGACTGTCTGGTTCCTTTTTTCATTGTTGGTTATTGGTCAGCACCCTGTGCAACATGTCATTTTTCTGGGTAACTAAGTAAGACTCGCTGGATAGAGAGAGGTTCATAATTCAATGTATTCCTATTCTATGAAGTAAGTTACCACTACATGTCAAGCAAAGTACTACTTAAGCTACCTTTAAGGCTAGTCTTGATGACTGGATGGGTAGGTGCACATTTATACCAGGGTTATCATGTACAGTCCTGCTTCATTTAGGAGGACAGCACTATTAAGTGCTTGAAAAGGGTGGCAAAACATTTAACTTTGTTTGCTTACAGGTGTATATACCTAGGCATCTTATGGTCCCTGTGATCATTTGCCCAATATGTTCCTAAGTTCCTATAGTCTATTAAATGCACTGAAATCCAAAGTTACAAAAAATTAGATACTGTTTTACTGTAGAAACAAAATATAAATACAGACTGTTTCTAGTAGTTAACCAAAATGTTACATACAGCTTCTGTACCATAAAAAACTAATTTTCTGAACTAAAACTGAAAGCCATACAGACTACCTGTCTGTTTTAGAGTACATTTTGTATCAAAGTCCAAGAGTCCCCACAGAATAAAGATCAACAATCACTCTCAGGTTAAAAAGTCCACTAATTCCCTTCAGTTTAAACAAGAGACAGGAATTATATCCACAGCATGTAGGTGTTCTAGGCATAATCTCTTTTCTCAAGCTCTTCTGGATCCCATTTTCAGGAAAAATGACAAGGTCTGTCCAAGACAAAAAACTCTAAAAATGTTCTTTCTATACTGTGGTTACACTACTCAGAATCTATATTCTAGATAAACAGTCCCCCTCCATAACAGGCCAACTTCTCTGAATCTATAATGTTAGAACCCTTCCTTTATAATGATCAATGTAAAGATAGGTGAAGGCTGCCAGCCTAGCCACATATAATTTTGTAGATAATTCTGTCATTTCTAAATATTAATGTAAGCCACAAGCTTGTTCTCTTAAATGTGAAAAGACTTCATTGGATATTGAACTGCAAAAATGTAAGAACAGTGCACTCTGCTGCAAGAAAGCTAAGTCAAGCATTTTATGACTGTCTTTGATGTCAAAATTCGGAGCCGATATGTCTAGAGGGAGGCATCCTGCCTATTGTTTTAAGACCAGAGTTATTGGCTAGAATTTGCATGTATAAATGTCCTTTATTGCTCTGGTTTCTGACCAGGGGTAAAGAATGTAAATTCTGGGAACACCAGAGAAGTGTGAATAATGATGTCATGTGAAGCAGCTCTGTGTTATCAATTTAAAGAGAGAGAATCGGACAGCTCAGAGCATTTTGTCTTGAGAACATCCAACATCACCAGCACTTCCTATTTCTATATGTAACTTATTTAGAACTGTGTTTTCTCTCAGATATAGCTAGGAAATAGGAAGATTAGACTAGTTTGTTTTCCTGCGATGTCAGAACTTTTCTACGGCATTATTTTAAGTATTTCTCTGTGATCTCTGAACTCTTGACTAGCACTGTATAGTAAGAAGTATCGTCTTGTGTTTTTATTATTTATTATTAAATATTTTTAAACCTTTCAACAGTGGCTGTTTTGTGTAGAAATAATTTAAGCTCTAGAGTACATTGCATATATATAGTGACACTCTAACAAGTCAATCCAAATAAGCTTTGCTGTTTAGTCACACTTACCATTCGGATAATAATATTGCACAGTAATAATTGGACACCCTTTAATAAGGGCCTTTGAGTAGCTGATAAACATTAGTGGGTGGTGGCAAGTGGTACTACCATATAGTCTGGATAAAAGGGTCACAGCTGGAGAACCTGTGCCAGCCTTCCCCAGGAGTGTCTGCGTGGTTGTATATAACTCATCTCAAAGTATGTATGTGTCATCTACTTGGGCAGGGACATGAAGCAATGGTTGGACAGAGAGGGTGCTGGAGGTTTTAGCTGGCCCACTAGGCTGAGATCTGGACCCCCTAGCTGTGCCAGTGGGGAGTCTTATTGGGGACCTGGAGAGAAAGGGAGAAACCATCCTCACACTGACTGTGATCTCTGTGTGCCCCTAAGGAAAATTTTACTTTACTGTGAGTGTATTTATTATCCTTTCCCTATATTGACACCCCTCAGTGGTGTTAGTGGTGAGGACTGAGGCTCCTTGACTACTGGGCCAGTGCACAGGCATCACAATCAAATCACATGTCATCAACTGATTGAGTTTATTAGCTAAAACATATAGTTATGATGACTGCACCATTTTCTTAAGCCATTTATTTACATCAATTAATCACCTTTTTGGCAAGACCCAAGCATACTGCATTACGCGGTGTGTCAATGTGTGTGTGTGTGTGTGTGTGTGTGTGTGTGTCTGCGATCTCAGAACTGCTATAAATAATTAGCAGTGGGTAAGGGAGTCCCCTTGCAAAAAAAAAAAAAAAAGACGTTTTTCTGTTTGTACAGTTTGTACAGTTTCAGTTTTCTGTGATTTAACATTTCTGTCTCAGTGTGTGGTCTTTTTGAGCATTCTCATAAATGAAATAAATATATATATATATATATATATATATATATATATATATATATATATATATAAAATGTATGTGTGTGTGTGTGTGTATGTGTGTTTATATATATATATATATATATATATATATATATATATATATATATATATATATATATATATATATATATATATATATATATATGCATGCACATATATAAAGACATATATAAATAAATATCTATCCATATGGAGATTTTTTTATTTTTTATTTTATCTTTTGTTGACTGAGTTTGTCCTCTGGGCTAATGGTCTCTTTTCAGAGGAGATGAGACCCAAGGTAGTATTTCTATTACTTTGGGAAATTTGGTCAGGACATCAAGGACCTTCCTGGATCAGCTAGTCCCACCCCAACCAGGTGCAATAAACTCTTGGAAATGTTATACTGTCGTAAAGTTTGGGCTTCTCCCAGTGTTATCGCATAGTATTCCACACTAAGAAGATTAGTAGAGAGAGGTCTTTGAAAAACCAATCAGAAAAACAAAATGAAAACTCCAGCAAAGCTAGAACTTCCACTGAGTGACCTCCCAAACCTCTTGTATCAGAGGCACATGGGATATATGCAAATGATCCTTATGAACATCAGGTGTTTCAGCTAATTGGCGATCTGAATGCCCATGGCTTATTTTGTCGTTTTAATGGACAATTTCAGGGCAATAAAGATAAATCCCACTAGCTGTGGACATGCATATTTTGGCCTTGCTATGACCTTGACAGCACAACACAAGCAGAAGTGTTTGACTAAGCATAAGAAACACAGGGCTGCTATACCCAGCTAATGTCCATTATCATTAGGGTCACTGCAAACATATCCCAAACAACAAACTAAAACATTAAGTGAGAAGGTCACTGAAAAACCAATCAGTAAAAACAAAATGAAATCTCCAGCAAAGCTAGAACTTCCACTGAGTGACCTCCCAAACCTCTTGTATACACCTGATGTTCATAAGGGTCATTTGCATATATCCCATGTGCCTCTGATACAAGCGGTTTGGGAGGTCACTCAGTGGATGTTCTAGCTTTGATGGAGTTTTCATTTTGTTTTTACTGATTGGTTTTTCAGTGACCTTCTCACTTATTGTTTTAGTTTGTTGTTTGTTATATTTTTGCAGTTACCCTAATGATAAGGACATCAGCTGGGTATAACAGCCCTGTGTTTCTTATGCTTAGTCAAACACTCTGCTTGTGTTGTGCTGATGAGGTCATAACAAGGCTGAAATATGCATATCCACAGCTAGTGGGGTTTGGCTTTATTAGCCTGAAATTGTTTATTAAAATGATGAAATAAGTCATGGGCATTCAGAATTGCCAATTAGCTGAAATACCTGATGTTCATAAGGTTCATTTGCATATATCCCATGTGCCTCTGATACAAGAGGTTTGGGAGGTCACTCAGTGGAAGTTCTAGCTTTGCTGGAGTTTTCATTTTGTTTACTGATAGAGAGAAGTCTTTGGAATAGTATGTTTCTATGAACCATTGTTATGGGTTCTGTCATTCAGGTAAGAAAATTAGACTGCTAGCTGTGATTACTGTTGTACTATATATAATATTTAAGCTTTAGAATGTAGATTATGTTCAGTTTGAGGATCACTTAAAGTTAACTTGAGCAGTATTAAGAAATGTTTATTTAAAAATGCTATGAATAACACCCCAAACTTCTGATGCCAGTATAATCACATTGTCATAATCTGAACAGTCTCTTCAACATCAGTATCCTAGCCATTAGTTTACATGACATTTTCCCTTGAATGTCTCGGTAACTGTTAAGTTAGAGATGCTGACTTGGCTAAGCCCTGTTTATATTTCTCCGAAACAGATCTGGTCACATCTTCATACAGATCCATTTTTCTACTTTTCTGGTTGTCTTTAAAAATTGTCCATCACTCCCCTACAGAAAGACTACAGTCCTGTTCTGGATACTCTTTTTATTATACCAGGTGATGACAGAATAAAATTCCAGAGAAGCACCTTTCCACTTCCATTAATCTGTGCACTTAGGATAATTTCTTCAACTCAAAATGCCTTTTACAAACATATAAAGACATGATAAATAGATAAACTGAAGCCTCCATAGCTACCATATCCCTAATGCAAAACATAAAGTCCGTGCAGTTATATTGTGCAAGTGTTTCTCTGACACCATTCCGTGGTATAAAAATATTTCTCAGCAGTGTCATACTGATATATCAGACATCATCTGAACCAGATGATGGTTACCCTCTGTGAGTCTTAAGCAGCAGTTTTGTGCCTGTGATCGTCTTCCATTTTTGGTATAATTTTGGTTGTATAAGTCTAGATCTAGTTTCCATTACCCTGTGTGGGTCTTTCTTGAACATGTTCCTGTGTGGCTCAAACAATGATATCACTTTCTGTTGTAGGCATGAGCTTCATCACTTCAAATTCCATAAGCCAGCTAGAAACAGTTCACTTCTGTCAAATTATCTGTGGAAATAGCTAACTCCAAAGCACTTAAAGCTGCAGGAATAATCTATACTACCATGGGCAACCTTCCCCCTTCCCACATAAATGGAAAACAGGATTGGAAATGTCCTTGTGTCCAGCCAAATTACCCCAGTCAGTATGAACACATGCCAGATCTCCCACGTAAATGGGCTATGGCCAATGAGACTAAACTGGCAAACAAAAAATAAATAAAAATAAAAAGTAAACATGCACAACAAACAATGCATATGATGGCTGGCACATTCAGCATAAGGAGAGGCATGCATGTATGCATAATGACAGGCGGACATGCTAGACTGTGTCAACACAGCATGAAGTCATCTATTCATGCTGCTTATGGCAAGCTGTTTTCTCTGAGCACATAAAATAATCCAGTCTAGGTACAGAAGTGAAGCCTCACCGGCAAATGCTCAACACTCTAGTCCTTTTATGAGCCATGCTCAACACTATATTGCTTTTGTCAGCCATGCTCAGCACTGCATTGCTTTTGTCAGTCATGCTCAGCACTGCATTGCTTTTGTCAGCCATGCTCAACACTATATTTCTTTTGTCAGCCATGCTCTGCACTGCATTGCTTTGGTCAGCCTTGCTCAACACTCTGTTGCTTTTGTCTGCCATGCTCATCACTGTATTCCTTTTGTCAGCCATGCTGAACATAGTATTGCTTTTGTGAGCCATGTTCAACACTATATTGCTTTTATCAGCCATGCTCAGCACTCTGTTGCTTTTGTCAGCCATGCTCAGCACTATATTGCTTTGGTCAGCCATGCTCAGCACTGTATTGCTTTTGTCTACCAAGCTCAGCATTGTATTTCTTTTGCCAGCCATGCTCAGCACTGTACTTCTTTTGTCTGCCATGCTTAGCATTGCGTTGCTTTTGTCAGCCATTATATGGCCAAATGGTTCACTGTACAGGAAATTAAGGGCTAACTTCTACATATTTTTGGAAGTTTACCAATTGGCTTCTTTCTGTATTTATCACACAGTAGAGTGCAGTCCCAAAATTTGCACTGGGACAGCAGATGTAATGCAGTAGAATGCAAAATAGTATCATAGCTATTTCTCTGCTAGAATTTAAACATTTCAGTTGGGACATGTAGGGATTATAATCCAGTCTTTCATATGGTATTGTCAGACAGTGTCAATACTAATATTGGGTCATTACTTTTTCTTGTTTGGCAGTTAACATAAACTTATAACAATTGACATACAGATGTTTCTATCCAGATGAGATCCACAAACTTTGTAACTTACACATTGACTCTCTTGGTGCTCTGTGAAACATCTCATCAGATAATATCTGTCTGATTTACAGCACTGTGACAGCATGTGTTTCTCACACTACCTCACACTCTGCATCCCCATTACCACACTTTATTCCCTAATGTGAAGTGCAGACTACACAATCTAACATACGTGCAGCTGCTGATGTTTAAAACATTCATATGTTTGTAGGTTTATAGGTAAGCACTAGGCAGTCAGTCTGCAGACTATCACAAGCCTAGCAAAGAAACCCTTTTCAGATGTTTCCTCCAGCTTCAATAAACTGTGGAAGAATTTGAGGCTACCCATCCAATTATCTATGTTTACCATGAAGATAGCAAGGGTGCTACACTGCTTGACATGTCGTAGAAGTTTGTTCCAGAGGTGAAAGGTACATTGAGGTATGAAGCTATCGTGTCAACAGGTCTTTTTTATCAGCTGATAAAGGTTTAGTTCCTTTAACTGAATATTTGAGATGCGACTTGTTCCGTGAAAGAATAGGGCATGAAAATGAGTTAGATCTTCATGGTTCAACAGATTAGACACAGATCTACTTAGAAGAGCCTATAAGGCACTGTGTATAGTCCTGATAACTAAGATTTTTGAAATTACATATTTGTTTAGTTTCGAATCTCTGAGGAATCTGAAATACAGTGATATGCACCAACAAATACATGCCTAAATGGATATGATATTTAATGACTGATTTTATGAAGTAAGAGTAAAAGGGATTAAAGTCTTCTTTGGATCTGGTGGACTTAACTTTGGAAACTAGATAAGCCATATAGAAGGCTTTCAGAACTAATGTGGCAATGTGATGCTTAAATAATTAGGAATTATCAGAAAGAGTGCCTGGATCCCCTATGACAACTTCATGCTACTCAAGTCAGAAGTTACAAACTTCATGATACCCATGTAGATGGGAACTGAAAGTTCGACTGCCGAATCCTACACTAAAGCACTGTATGAGCACATCCACTCGTGCATGAATCGTGCCATCCCAAATAGAACCAAGACACTCTCTTCCAAAAAAAGGAAGCCAATCTGGTGGTCCCCTGCCATAAACAAACTATACAACGGAAAGAAGAAACTGTTGCAGAAAAGTGGAAAATCCCAGGATGATAAAAACTCCCTTACCAGCCTCAGTAAGAATCTGAGAGCCCTCATAAAATCCTCCAAAACTAGTTATGAAAATAAAATTGCCAAATATTCCAAAGACAACCACAAGGCATTCTATAGCTATGTCAAGAATCTTAATGGCAATACTCAGATCTGCTCTGAGCTATAACAAAATGGCATTAAATATACTGATCCCAAGGACATTGCCAATATCCTGGCAGATCGATTCAGTGCCAACTTCACCCCCCTCTCACCCCCTAAAGGGCCCATCTCAATACCAAAAGATTGCCAAATTATAGTAATCACAGCCACACAGGTAAAAACCGCATTCTCCAAAGCTAAGAATACAGCATCCATGCAACCAGATGGCATCCTGGCCTGTGTACTACATGAACTACAAAATGAACTGGCACCTCACCTGTTTAATCATAGCCTCACCTCAGGCTTCGTGCCCACTGAGTGGTGCACAGCAACAGTTATCCCACTCCACAAGGGGGGATGCACCTTGGATCCTGGGAACTACCATCCCATCAGTCTGATGAGCCTGATCTGCAAGGCCATGGAGCGTATTATCATGGAACTTATAAACAAAGACATTGGCAACCTTCAGACACTGGACCCCACCCAGTTTGGGTTCGTCAAGGGCCGATCATGTCTCCTGAACCTGACTGACTTCTTCGAATCAGTCTCCAGAGCCATGGACAAGGGTAAGGCAGTCCACAGCCTATCTGGACCTCACCAAGGCCTTTGACACCATCCCTCACAATGGAATCATAGATAAACGTACTAAGCTGGGCATAAATCCTAACATCACTTGATGAGTTGCTAACTGGCTTACTGATAGAACCCAGACTGTAAAAGTAGCTGACTCCAAATCCAGCTCCAGACAAGTGACAAGTGGAGTACCTCAGGGTTCAGTCCTGCGACCGCTTCTCTGAAGTACAGGCCAACACTAAGGGACTCTGGCTAACAAAGTTCGCAGATGACTGCAAACTGGGAGCCATTATTGAATCCCAAAATGATGTGGATATTCTACAAAAGGGCCTTACAGAAAAAGATGCTTGGTGCCAGAGCCATGGGCTCAAGCTCAATGCCAAGAATTGTATAGAAATCACCTTTGGGAAAAACCATGTACCCATGAATTACCACATAGGTGGCAGTACACTAAACACCGAAAGTGTGATAAGAGGCTTAGGAACACAGGTGGACAGTGGTCTCACCTTCGATAACCACATTGCCACAACAGTCAAGAAATCCTTCTATGTGGCACACCTTATCACTAAGGGGTTTTTATCCAGAAAAAAGGAGGTCATTGTCCCACTGTACTCATCCCTCATTAGACCTATCATAGAGTACAATGCTCCATTTGGTATGTACCTCACAAGACATCTGCAACAACTGGAAGGGCCGCAGAAACACCTCACTAAAAGTATCACAGGCCTAAAGCAGGTGCCTTTGCTGACCGACTAAAAAAACTCCAGCTATACTCTGTCACATATCGTCTACTCAGAGGCAACCTCTGATTAACATACAAGGCCATGTCAAACCCAGAGCTGTTGGATATGTTAACACTTAAAGAAATCCCAATCCATCAGAGCCACACGCTCCAGGGACCTAAACCTTGTCATCACAATGAACAAAACATGCTGGAGGGATAGGTTCCTTACCCAGAGACTCCCCATACTCTGGAATAAACTGCCCATACATGTCAAGCCGAGCACCTCCTTGGCCCTCTTCAAAAGGAACCTTGACTACTGGATGGGAGATAAGAAATTTACCTCAGGGATCACGTCAGTCGCCCTGCTACACAGGGGTCCAGGGAAGTAAATATTGTGGGAAGGAATGACCAGGGAATTGTTATGGCTAGGCTTGTATAGGCCCTAGGGCCGATAGCTTAGTACCAACCTATGAACCTATGATTGGAGGGGTGAGTAATTTAATAAGGTATGAGAAAATGTTTTATTTACTAAAATGAACTATGCTACATTTTCTCACTTTAATTTCAGGCCATTGGCTTTGTGCCAGTAATTAACATGACCTAACCCATGATGGCACAATTGTAAGTCAGTGGAAGATCGAATAACAACAATCAATTTACAGTTGCTTGAAAACTTAGATAACCAGAAACCAGGAGTGTTGGCCTGAAGATCTGAGACACAGATGCCAAGTAGAAGAGAGTCCAAAACTAAGCTATATGGTTAAGTCTAAACATAAAATCATTACAGGTTTTTTTGAAAGTCAATAATTTATTTATTTATAATCAACACAATGTATACAACAATTGTGCAATGTCCACGTATGGTGCATTTTCCTTATTAGTTCTGGCAGCTGCCTGTATATCTACATCACCCCTTCCCTTAATGCAAACAGTTCAGCCTCAAACCAGAGCTTCACAACTATTATCTCTTGTAATAGTCACTCACTTTCAACTACCAAATGTAGTTATCATGTACATTGAGTTCCCTGAATCAGCTCTGACTTCCCTTTTTGCTTTGCAGATTTTAAGCTATGTACAGGCATTTATCCCCGATCCATCTCCCAGTCCCCCCAATCTATCTTTCAGCCCTTGCACCTTCACCCTTACTCCTCATGTCCTGCATCCACCAACACCTGGCTTTCTGCTTCAGAGTTCCCTACTTCATATCTCCTCTCAGCCCTTACGCTTTCCTCCTATCAGATCCCCACACATTCACACTTTACCCTGCATCAAAATCACTATATTTCTCTCACCATTTGCTCCAAATCCTATGAGGTTTCTTATTAAGCTATGCCCCTTCCCTGACTCACTCTTTCCTTTTCACCTTGTTCATTAATTCAATTACTTCATCTATTCATCTTCTAGTAATCACTTTTTTCCTCAGTTGTCAACAGCACTCCCATTAATGTCCTGGCTTATTTTGCCATTCCATTTTCACATACTAATGAAAATAGTTTTAAAGATAAATTCTGCTCCCATATCTCTCAGAATCCCATTCATATCTTTCTTATACTAATTCTATAATGCCTTATGTGATTCCTGTGCCCTGGCCCAGCAATCAAGGAGCCTCAATCCTCACCACTAACACCAGAGAGGGCATCTCATATATGAGGAAAGGATAACAAATACACACAGTAAAGTGCAATTTCCCTTAAGAGCACACAAAGATCACAGTCTGTCTAGGGCTGGTCACTCCCTTGCTCTCGAGGTCCCCAGTAAGACTCCCCACTGGCACAACTATAGGGTCCAGATCTCAGCCTAGTGGGCAAGCCAAGTTCTCCAACACCCTCTCTGTCCAACCAGTGCTTCATGTCCCTGCCCAAGTAGCTGACACACACACTTTGAGATATGTTTATACAACCACACACACTTCTGGAGAAGGCTGGCACAGGTTCTCCAGCTGTACCTCTTTTATCCAGACTATATGTTAGTAATTACAGATACCACCCAGCTAATATTATCAGCTACTCAAAGGACCTTGAAAGGGTGTCCAATTATTACTGTGCAATATTATTATCCAATTGGTAGATGTGACTAAACAGTCTCAAGGTTTATTAGAGTGACCTGGCACAGGATCCTAATATACATGCAATGTACGCTTAGAGCTTAACTTAGCTCTACACAAACCAGCCACAATTAAAAGGTTTTAAAATATTTAATAATAAATTAAAACCACAAGACAACACTTTCTACTATACAGTGCTAATCAAAAGTTCAGAGATCACACAGAAATATTTTAAATAAATCAGTAGTACAGTTCTGACATCACAGAAAAACACTTAGTTTAACATTTCTAGCTTCTAGCTATCTACAAGAAAACACACTTCTAAAATAACTTACTTACATAGAGCAAGAGGCAGAGTGCTGAGCTGGATAGTCCAGACAAAAATGCTTAATAATCTCTGGTTCTCACTGTTTAAATTGCTATTGCAGTTCTGATAAACATTACATCATCTTTTACACTTTCCTGGTGTTCCCAGGCTGACAGAAACTGCATTCTTTTGTTATCTTGCACCTGCAGGAAACTTACAGCCATAAAAGACATTACACAATGTAAACTCTAGTAATTATTCCTTAAGTTAAAACAACAGAAAGAATGTGCTAGCCCAGATGGAATGACTCTGAATCTTTAATTTCAAAGGACTTGCATGGAGTAATTTTAATTTCAAAGGGCCAACAGGAAATGCTTCACTTAGCTTTCTTTACAGCAGAGGGCAATGTTGCCACATTGTTTTAAATTCAACATTTCACAGTATTTACAAATGATAGAATGATGTACCAAATTCTATTTGACTAGGGTGGCAGCCTTCACCCACCTCTACCAGTCTTCACACCTTACAACCCCAAAAAGTACATCTCCATGTCCCGCTGTCCTTTTTATACCTCCAACATATGTTGTTTATGCTCAGAAACATTCTACTCAGTCTATGTGGGGTATAAATATATTTGTGACGGCATTTCCATGGGAATATTTTAAACTTCCTAGCCTTTGTAACATATTTTGAGAGACTTGTAATCTTTCCCCATTTGTTTTCCTCCATTTCAACCTCCACCTCCCCTTCCGGAAGTATTCTGTGCCTTTCTGTTAGCTTTCTAACATTCCCTTTAATCCATTTCCCTAATTTTAATAGACCCTTAGCTGTCATTCCTATACTTCCTCGAACTTCCAATTCTTGCAACATATGGGGTATATCTTTCCCTCTCTGATCTCTTTTTTCATCCTTTCCCACCTGTTTCTAAATGTCTAATATTTCCATCTCAGCACATCTCTAAGACAAATTTCTTCTTATAGTTTTTCACAGCTTTTTAACCTTTCTCATACTATAACTTGCAACCAAAACCTTGCTTTCTTCTGCCTTTTCCCCATCTCCATAGGCTATTCCTTTGCTTGTCATCATCCTCCTATCACTTATCATCCTTTCATCTTCACTTCACTATATCTTCTTTCCACCGGTTTTTAAACACTTTCTGTGTTACTCTATCTTCTCCATCAAGAAGTCTGCACCTGGGGTGTCTAGTAGTATAGTTATTATACCCCTCTCTTCCTCCACCAACTCTTTCTCTCAGATCATTTTTTTCCAATCTGCCTTGTACTTTATATCAGCCAACCTTAGTATATTTGCTAACATACAGGCCTGCATATTAGTTTCTAGGTCCAGTAACCTTAAACCACCATTTTCTCTTCATTAAGGCATCCATTTCCAAATTACTGCCAGCCTTTCCCCATCCCAAACAAATCCACTACCATAACTGCTTAACTTTCATCAATAACACACTATCGGGTAATGACCAGAATGCTTGCCTTGCATAAAGAAACTGATATCACATACATCTGAATTACATACACCCTCTGATCCAAGTCTAAGCTTAAAGACCTAAACTTCTATAGTTGTTGCCTTACCTTATTATAGATCTCTTCATAAAATCACACTGTGCTGGCATCCTGATCTGGTTACTGATCCATATTTTTAAATATTTAATCTGTTCTACCCCAAATCCCTCACTTCCTTCAGCCTGTACCCGCTTCAATCCAGATGTTAACCTGAGTGTTTTCCCTCAATTAACTTTGTAACCCAAAATTTTCTCAAACTTCTGCAGTGTCTGCCATAATTTTCCTCATCTTCAATGCAACTGATCATCATAACTGGTAATCATCCACGTACAACACTATATTCCTGCATCTGCTGTCCCACCTGTAACCCCCTAATACCAGATTTCCTTATCATATATGCCAGGGGATCTATATACATAGCAAACAATAAAAGTGACAACTGGCAACCTTGTCTTGTCCCTTTCTTAATTCATACCTTTCTAGGTAACCTAACTCTTCTTTTAACCCTGGCTGTAACTCCCTCATAGAGTCTTAGAAGCATCCCAATCCACCTTTCATGAAAATCCCACTTTTCCTGTAGACTGAATATACACCTCCACTCAACTCTTTGTTTTTGGCATCCAACAAAATTAAAGTCAATTCTTCCCCTCTCTTTTAAGGACCCTGAATTATCAGAAGTATTTTTAGTAAGTTGTCCACTGTCATCTTCCCCCCCTACAAAGCTCATTTGATCATCTTTTATTAACCTTTTTAATATTTTAACTAACCTCTTTGACTGTATTTGCATGAAGCATTTATAATTGTGGTTTAATATTGGAATTATCCTATGAGAGGAATGTAGTAGTAGACGTTTCCTCTCTTTATGTATCCCATTATGATTACCTCTTTCCAAGAGTCAGGGGGGCTCATCCTCAGTTAATATCCCATTGAAGAGCTGCACCCATCTATCTACTTCTAAATCATTTTTCAAATCCAGGTCTATTAGAAATCTACCACTTTCCAGGGTGTTATCCTTTGCCATTCTATCCCAGGCCCTTTTTATTTCATCCCTCCTTACTGGGTTCAGTACACCAGCTTTTTCCTCATTGGCAAACTTATCCATCTCTGGGAATTGCCATTCAGCCCTGCTGCCTCCTTCTTTTTCACCCACCCAAGTTTATTCTTTGTAGAAGTCTTGATAGAATTTCCTAAATACATCCAAAGTCCCACCTAAAGTCTCTTCCACTGTCCCCATCCCTTTGCTTTTTATTTTATAAACTCTCTTCTTCACCTCTTGATGCCTCAGTCATAATACTTTTGCCTTAATAGCCTTGGGGTTAAAACTCAAATTCAATTTCTTCACTGCTGTCCTTTCTCACATATCTTCTCATCTTCCCATTTTTGCAGCATTTGCTTAGTTTCCCTCTTTTTCCAGTTAACATTCCCCTTCCCTTTATCTCACTGAATGCAATCTAATTCCCACAACTCTTATCAATGCATTGCTGTAACTGTATTCCTATCCCATACCTTAACTTGAATCTCCTTATGTAATCTCCTTTTTATCTCATCCCATTCCATTACACTAATGCTTACCCTTACTTATAACTCTCTCCTATTATCTCTGTTATCCACTCTTTATCCTTGTACCATTCATTCTGTAAGTATTTTGTGTTTTCTCCAGTGTCTCTCCAAATGCTTTTCCTATGTGCATTGCAATTTTATACCAAATACTGCATGATTTGAGTATGTTAAGGCTTTACTAACTGTGTGGACAACTACACAAGCATATTCCTTTATGTAACCCCAATCCAGCCACAACTACGAATTATGCCGGTGGGAATAGAAAGTATATCCCACACCTCTCCTTCTCTCTTTCATTAATAACCAGGAGTTATTACCTCCTTCAAATATGCCTTCAGAAACTTTTTTCCTTCAATAATCTTCTACATCTTGGTCCCATATCCATTTGCTTCCTGTTTACTATAATATTCTAATCCCCAACATATATAGTAAGCCCATCCTGAAATTTGCTAGCCTCCATCAATAAAGATCTTAATTTCTTTACCTTAATATCTAGTGGAATGTAAAATGCAATAATTGTGATCTTCCTTTCTTCAACCGTTCCTTTAATGCCTGCAGTCCTGCCCCTTCTATATTTTAATCTTCTCAAAATTACTAATAGCCACTTGTTCCTTTTTAGTATTTTTATCACTTTCTCCTTTTATTCTTCCATTCCGAACTGGCCACCCATCTATACCCACTCCCATTCAGTGTCCTATGTTCTTCAAAGCCTAATTGCCTCTCCTGTTTAATTATGCTCATTTTTCTTTCCTAATATAGTTTAAAACTCTTTCCCTGTTATTCTGATCTGTGAGCCCATTTACATGCTATGACCTATCTTCAGATGTCTGGATCATCATCACCTAAAAGATAAATTGATATCTACCCTTCCCTTCCTTACTCTTTCCCACCTTTGTCTTCTTTACTCATCAAACTTTCTTGACCAGCTAGTATTCACTCTGTAAATAATCCTCAGTTATGTAACCAATCTAGGTGGATGCATTATCACCCCATTTCCCCACCAATAAAGTAAATACAGATGTACAAGAAAGCCTTGTGACTCCAACAACAGAATGTATCATCTAGAAAAAGCCTGCACTGCGATCCTTTCTGTCATAACCATGACAACGTATCTAATTGCCTAGGTCACTGCTGACTATTATTCGTCTTCTTTGCCTTCTCCTGTACATCCACCTTCACTGTAGTGGGTAACGCCCTCCACCCATCAGCAGGTTCTACCTGTCTCCCCTTCCCTTTTAATGACAGATCAATGGAGTAGTATTATTTTTCAAATCAGAACCATTTTCACTTCACTTATGCCCTTCTCCACTGTCATATCCCCAACCGTTAGACACTGTCACTCTGCCAAATGTGCACTGTCCCCATAACACCCTTATTTTTTATCCCTCCATCCTTGAATAATTTTTGCATCCTACTTCTGTATTCCTCTTATAATATCCCATACATCCCCAAAGTCTCACCGAGCATGCAATAAAAGCTTTTTTTCCTAATAAAAGCCTTGTTTTCTCTCCAAATCAGCCTACTGCTAAAGTACTACCTTCCCATGCTGCATAGACCAAACACTTTTAACTTGGATGTAAAACGAAGAGGTTGGAGGAACATATTGCTCTGTTTTCCTCACTTGCTTCACCAAGGGAAGCTAATCACAATAAAATAAAACATCTCCCTAGTATCTTATCAAAGAATGTAAGTCTTATCTCATCACATCAAATAAAAGATGGTCTCCTGTTACAAACCTCCTTTCTTACCACTGCACTATCCTGCCTATAAAGAAAAGAGTATGGCAAGAGGTTTAGTGTATCAAGCAGCATTACGTTCAACTCTACCCATCTGCACCTTTCAAGAAAAACAAAACGTTGAACAAAAAAGACATGAAACTTGATAATAAGCCATTCGTACACAAATACTACTGAGGACCTGCTCTCACTCTTTCAGGCGCACATGCAACAAGTCTTTGTTCAAACGTGACAACCGTATCTCCATTTCTTTCCTGCCACACTCCCATACCTTCAACACAGCAATGAAGGAGAAAAAGCAGTACACAGTATTAGAAAAAAATATAATATTTGTCATGCACTTGTATAATACCAACTATATATAAAATTATTTCCTGTCAAAACCCTGTTATTAATCCAAACATATTAAAGAGTACATTATTTGCTTTATCCTTGTAGGCCTCAATGGTTTTGTTTTGCTTATCCTGTAAACCCTGTCACAAAATCTACAAAACACATAGATCATCATAAGTCATATCTGTTTCTTTATCCATATAATTGAAGCTAGTCTTTTTAAATACAGACTTTTGGGCATGTTGCCTTTCTCTGGATGTAGTTTACTCTTCTCTTCCTCACTTCTATTATAAAGTCTACTCTTTCCCTAGGTTTTTGCTGTCTCTGAAATAGAAGAAAGACTCAGAACCCCTTGCTTGTAATGACTGTCCCAGTGTATTCTCTTCTGCTGGTGGCTCATTTGTGTGTTCCTTGGCTGCAACACGTCTCAGCCTAAGAGTCACTGTTTCCTTGACAAAGTCTAATGTTTCAGCAGGGCTATCAAAGGTCTTTACATTCTCCTGTGCAAAGAGCCCTATTGCAGTGAGATACAACAAAATCCACTGAAGTCCTCTTTCATTGCAAGCCTTTATGACTGGGAACATCAGTGTGCGGTATGCACTTCTTCCTTGTCTCATAGGAGAAATCATGTTCTGTGTATACTATTGCATCTCCCACCTTCAGTCTTTTCTCCACTTGCCAGATTACTTGTAATCTCTTCTCCTTTAACTTGTATGTCTGCAGTCACAATATTGCCAACCTTGGTCTTCTATGTGTCTCCTGAACTGGACATCACACTGTACAGTGCATCCTTTTGATTTGAATTTCACCGACTGGTATTTTTGTCCATTTAGCCAGCAATGGTGCTATCATATTCCCACAATCAGCTCCTTCGTAGTACTCTGGTAGGTCCACAATCTTCATATTCTTTCTCTGGGCTTGATCTTCCATATCCACAGCTTCAGTCTCACGACAGTCTAATTTGGCTTCAGAAGAATCTTCTCAGGCCTTCAATTCTTCATTCTCAGACAAAAGATTTTGTATAAGATGGGTGTGTTTGTTAAGGTCTTTACTCACCTCAACCAGCTTCTTATTTTGGACCACCGAGTTCTACATCAGGAACTTCTTTATGTCTTTAATTTTCTTCCATATTGCCTCTAGGGTAACACATTTCTCCTGTTTGTCTTCCTATTTCAGCCATTGCCACTTTTCCTCCTGAAATAATAATCCTTGCTTGCCTTTTTTGTCATTTTTCTGCTCATCAACTGCTCAAACAAATCCCCTTTCCACTAATAACAATATGTCTGGTAAAGAAGGCTCTTTCTAACATTACACTGAACAGTACAGTGAAATTTAACAGAATCATTAAAAACTAGTACAGAGCCATTTCAGAAGTCCATAAAATTATCAGGTTTGTTGCAGAACTCTGCAGTGAAATTCATCATTAAATAACTGTGCTGACCGCAACTTGACCACAGCTGTTACTCAAAAAAACAATATTGCCAGGTACATCTCAGCTATAACATTTTTTTTTTGTGCATCACTTCAGTCATTAATAACAGTAAGAATGCTTATTAAAATACTCCTAGACTTCTCATACTCCACCTCCTCAGACAAAAAAAAAATGCTTTGGAGATTCTACATATGCAGTTCATATAGAACAGATTTATTTACTCTTCTATCTAATATAAACACTGCAACTTGTAGCTTTACAGCTGTATCTTAACAACTCAGTAAACAGGTCCACTGTGATCAGACCTCCAGCTCATGTAGTGCTGCATAGCAATTAGTTTGTTACTTTGTTACATTTCTTTTTACCATCTTTAAACACAAATCCTACCTAATATTAAATTTATCAAATCCCTGATTCTATTAGTATTAAACCGCCTCATTTGTATTCCTCTTACAGATGACTTTGTTCTGTCTTTAGTCTCTGAAATTATTGCATCATTATCCTAGCCCTACATGGCCTTGGTATGTAGACCCCCCTGCAGACTTCTCAATATAAAAAGGACATCTTCCATGCAAAAAAGAATGGTCATACCTATTTCAATTTTACTATTCAGTTTATCCATGGTTAACAATGTCATATAGAAGTCTACACTTATTGATATCTTCTTTTTTTATAAATTTCCACCATCCCTGATTCACTATCAGATTATCATCATTTCCATCATCTCTTTCTTTTATACTCTGCCTTCATTGATATATGCTTTTTTGCTTTGATAATAGCCTGTATGATGTCCGGTTAATATCCCACCGGACTTCCACCAATAATGTGACGTCCAGTTAACATCCCAGTGCACTGCTACCAATATGTGACATCTCCCACTTAAAACCTGGGTCAGTAATTAAGGCTCCTCAATCCTTAACACTGACTCCAGTGTGGCAGCTTCTTGAAAAACACAAGAGCACAGAGCACACAAGAGTAAAATTCCACAATTTCCCTTAAGAGCACAACAGGAACATGCTCTATTTCCTGGGACTGAACTATACACCTCTGTCCATCCCAAATGTAATCCCTTATCATACACGTCAAAGCAATGTGTTCCAGTTTAAGACCTCTGACTCTCTCACACTCAAAATAAATTTAAATCTTACACACTCAAACACATATGGGAAGCCTGACACAGATTTCCAACTGTGTCCCTGACCCAATACAAATGGTAATACTGCCACTAGAGTCAGACAGGTCTACAGACCCTTCAAAGGGTGATCAATTATTAAAAATTACATATCAAAATAAATGATAGCTATGAAGAGAAGCAGCCAGGCATTCAAGGTGGCCTGGGGAGGATCAAACAGGTATACTCTCTAATCTCTAAAGAATACAATGATTGTCCAGCCACAATGTAAAGTAATGAAAAAACATTTAATAAGTAAAATGATTATTAAAACATGTAAATCAATAACTTTCAATAAACACCAGAATTCAATCACCAGAAATGTAAAATGAAACTGTAGAATAGAAGTCCATCATTCTAGAAAAACTCTATCTAAATAACTAAACCTTCCTAATCTAACTAGAGAATACTGTCCCTGATCTAATCTAAAATATAACAGCAAAGCAAAGGCAGGCTTAATGTTTTTGGTGAGCCCTTTTTTGGGTATCCACTGCACAGCACTGTAACTGACTGCAGCTGTTAACTGACTGCCCACAACTGACTTCAGCAGTCTCTTTCATAGTACAGGTTAACAGTCTCAACTGTCTTATTTTAAAAATAGCTGTTTGAAAAAGTTATTCTTCCTGTCAATCTTCTGTTCAAATAATCACTTAGCAGCCAGGGACATTCTAATGACATCACCTACTGATCAGCTGATTCTCCACAGACAGTTTGTACTTTATAATCTCCTTCACAAACATGTGCAATTAGAAATGTATCTAAACTCTGACAGGTTCTTTGAACATTTTGTATAAACAGGGACATACTCAAACTTTTAAAAACATATCTACCTTTTCACAATTAGACATGCTGACATATAATACAAGTTAATCTGGGAATATACACAAATCTTCTGCCAGACATGCTAACACAGATTACAGTGATTTCATTTTCTTCACAGCCTGAATATGTTGAATCTCATTATTATCATTATGAGAATGTATGCAATATAATGTACTTTACTATCTTTGTTAATGTTTATTTAAGCTAAATTTTGAATCTTCAAAGTCTATAGCAGCTGTTTTATTTCATGCATAATTTCATATACGTCTAAGCTTTTGTTATTCTATTTATCTAATTCGTTCTTATTTTGTTGGTACAGTTATGACAGTACATATATTTAAGGCAGTGCATTGTTTATTCACTGATTTTGCTTTATTTTCTATTTATAATAGTTATAGCTCTTCCTAGGCCTCCAGTTAAAAATAGGCCTTGTCCAGCTGGACAATCCCACCCAACAAAACAAAATAAAATGGTTATGGTAAAGAAAAACAAAGTTGATCATCTTTATTGGTAAGCACCACAGATGTTTAGAAGATCTCCAGTGGATGGTAACAGAGTGACCATTTTTGAACTCAGCAGCTCAGGCAGTATAAGGCCCAGCAATGCTTTTCATATTAACATACCTTAACAGAAATAATGTCAGACACAGACATGTTTCACAACATCACAGAACAACAGTGCACCTAGGTACTTATGATGAAGGAGAATCCTTCAAGATTCAGCATTATAATCCAAGTATAGAAATTGTGTTAAAGTATACCTAAGTAAATTAGATATTGCCTTGCAGTGCAAATAGGAGGCAGGAAATCAAAATAGGGGAAATTACCCCCACAAATCAAATATAAGGGGAAGTTACCTCCACAAAGACAACAATCACCAGTGGAGTCCCCAAGGTTCTATGCTGTTTGGCATCTACTTTTCTGAAGTAAAAAACAGTACCAAAAGCTTCTAGCTGACTAAGTTTGCAGGTGACTGCTAGAAGCAGTCATTGAATCCCCAAATACCTTATCCATCCTGCAGGAAGGTTTGTCCAAAATAAATAACTGGCATCAAAGCCATGGACTAAAACTAAATGCCAAAAAATTTATTATTGTATCCTTTGGGATATAATCTATCCAGGGAAATACCACCTTAACAATATGGCCCCTAACAGTTGAACCAGCTGTTTGAGATAAGGGAACTTATGTGGATAGTGACCTCACTTTTGACCAACATGTGTCCACTGTTGTAAAAAAGTCCTTCTGTATTGCACATCTTATAAACAAAATTATTGTGCCTAGATCTAGGGGTGTCATTGTTCCTTAGCCCTCATTAGGACAATCATTGAATATAATGCCCCATTTGGCTTGCATCTGTCCAGATGCATGCAACAACTAGAACACCCACAGCTATACCTTACTAAAAAGATACAAGGCTTAAACAACATGAA
Organism: Protopterus annectens; assembly: GCF_019279795.1. Lineage (NCBI taxonomy): Eukaryota > Metazoa > Chordata > Ceratodontiformes > Protopteridae > Protopterus > Protopterus annectens. The sequence continues at coordinate 643,869,084 of NC_056751.1, read as the reverse complement.
CTACATGGACTGACCAAAGCCCTGTCACTATACCCAGTATTCTATAGACTGCTAAGAAGTGGCTTGTGTCTGTCATGCAAAGCATCCTCCGACCCAATATTGAAGGATTTATTGCACATCATTTAGTTAAATTGCATCAGAAATACTTGGTCCATGGGTCTAAACCTCTTCTACAACATCAACAAAATGGTTTGGAGGGACAGGTATATTTATCAGAGGATACCGTTGCTCTGGAACAGGTTCCCCAGCCACATAAAACAAAGTTCATCCATGTCCACATCCCTATGCATGGGAAACAGATCATTTGCCCCAGGACTACTCCCTGTACTACTAATAGACAAAAGCATGTCTTACATGCTTTATCCCATACATGGGTACCCTCAAATTATCTATGGGATGATCCCAGTTATTCTCTTTAGGGGTTAATATATAATTATCAATCATGGGATGCATAAGGCAAATCTCTAACCAAATGGAATAGATTAATTAAAGCACAAAAAGGGCAATTGACTAGGCAAAAAAATGGCCCTCAAGCACAGCTAACCTTTTACTTACCTATGAACCTATCCATCCACCCGTTCATCCACAACACCTTTTTCTCATTTTTGAACATAGGGTCTGGGTGTCACTTCAACAGTGACAATGAACTATGGCTAAGGTTCACACTGCTGGTGGCTAGCCTATATCATCTATAAATGTAATGTAAAGCGTCTTAAAGTAATTAACAAGCAGGAAACAGAAAAAGCACTCAAAGCAAAGTCAATACCAGAAAATAAAAGAAGAGGCTCCTTAAAGAAATTGCTAAAAATTCACAGAAAATTAAAATGTTTTACTGTATGACATATATTTGGAAGATAGTTTACAAAGGAAATAATGAAACTAATTAAATGAAAAGAGTGTTTCAGTTACACAGAGGAATTATATATAGTAAAGGTCTCTGATCTGCTGATGAGTGTTAGAGGTAATTGATTAATTGACTGTTTAGGCCAGTGTTAAAATCAAATAACTAAGGGGTTGTGATTTAGGTTCAAAAGTTTTAACTGAAACCTATATTACATCTAAAACTGTTAAATGTTGCAATCAGACAGAAGGTGATATCTAAAAAATATACTTCTATAATGCATACAATGTAGGTGTTTAACTTGTTTAGTTCCAGTTGAATTTGATATTTTATTGCATGTTTCTGCATTAAAACGTGCAAATACTGATGATTTTCTGTAGTTTCGATGCAGAAGCCATAATTTTACAAAACACAGAGAAACCACATTTTCCATGTTTCTGATTTTCAAGCTGTTAACAGTTTGTATGTAATGGAATATATGCTGTTCATATTTTAGAACAGTATTGTTTGGCTTTCATCGTCCACAAGTTTTGCTCTGATATTTTTTAAATAGAAAATCTTTGCTGTACGACACATGGCTTTCTGAAATTGATATATAGTCCCTTTACAACTACAGGGAACCTGACTAATGCATTGTGACAGCCAGAAAATGCACAGGCTGCTTGTTTTACTGAAGTAATATAATCCATTACCAATGTAATTCATACGTCACAGCTGAATAATATGATCCATATCAGAACAGTACTTCAGTGCCTGAACATAAGTGCTGATGCATCTTAGTATGAACATCTGTCATCCAGTTGTACTTCTGTCTGGGAAAACAGAAATTTTAATAAGTGGTACTGTTACAAACAGCATTTTCTGCCACCAGAGCTAGTATGCCTCTTATATACTGCAAGATGATGTTCTGTTTTCTGTAACATAATAAAACACTTATTAGATTCTGTTAAAATAATTGCAGAAATAGTCACAATCACATTTGGTTGGTGTAATTTATATTAAAGGAAAATAAAAACTACATTGATGTCATATCTGCTTAACAACTTAATAAATTGTTACAGCATTTACTAGGTCTGTCTGTTTGCAGATTGTATAGGGAAATTGTGGAAGACTAGGTGTTATGCTGAACATGTGGATCACCATATAATTGTTTTACTTCCCAAACCACTGGATTAAACCTCACGTGTATTGGGAGTGGATAAAAATAGGGTTGTTCAAAGACATTAAAGTAGTGTTAATAGTCTCTGCAAAACAATTCGTTTGGATACTAGCAAGACATAGATGCAGACTGGTCCTAGAGAAAGTTAATTGATTCCGCTTTTTTATTCTTAATGAAGACAAATGAAGCCAAACTGCCCTGCTAGTAACTGCCTCTTTTTACTCCTCTTACATACGACTTTATTCTCTCTTTAACCTCTGCAAATTCTTGCATCACTATAATTTCCCTACTTAGCCTCAGTCAGACATAATAATGTGCTTACATCCATTTTTAGCAACTAACTAGTTTTGTTGCTGTTTTAAATGTGCTAAGATTTAAGACATCCAAGAACATAAAAAAATAAATGTGGATTGCTTTTTAGTAGATTCAGTGCTTCACTATCAGTTTATTTGACACTTCACTGCATTGCAGTGATTTTTGTTGCAATATAGCAGAATATATTTTATGTGAAGCTTTTACTACTTCCACGTTTCTTGTGTGCCTTGATAATGAATCATATTACTTCTGCTGAGACATAGGAATCACATTGATACTGGATCATGTTACTTCAGCTGAGAAATAAAAATTACATTGGTAACGGATTGTATTACTCAGCTGTTACATAAGAATCACATTGGTAATGGATCATAATACTTCATCTGTGACATAAAAATCACATTGTAATGGATCACGTTACTTCAGCTGAGAAATAAAAAATACATTTGTAATGGATCATATTACTCAGCTGTGACATAAGAATCAGATTGTACTATATCATACTACTTCTGCTGAGACATAGGAATCACATTGATAATGGATCATATTATTTCAGCTGGGAAACAAAAATTACATTGGCAATGGATCATATTCCTCAGCTGTGACAAAAGAATCACATTGTAATGGATCATATTATTTTTCATTTTACTTCAGCTGTGACATAAGAATCACTTTGATAATGGATCATATTACCTCAGCTGTGACATAAGAATCACATTGTAATGGATCATATTATTTTTCATTTTACTTCAGCTGTGACATAAGAATCACTTTGATAATGGATCATATTACCTCAGCTGTGACATAAGAATCACTTTGATAATGGCTCATATTACCTCAGCTGTGACATAAGAATCACTTCGTAATGGATCATATTACTTCACATGTGACATAAGAAACAGGTAGGACAGTTGTGCACTGAAAGCATAAACTGCCAATGTATATATAAACTTTAAGGCAGAACATTAATGTAAACAAGAGCTGTAAGGCAGAACTATCGCATTTTAGTAAAAATGTATTAAAGAAAGAATGATGCTTTAGTGGTGCCATCTAAATTTATCTTTTCTCAAGTCTGAGGATTATGCATTGCACTTTGATCTTTGTCTTTATTCCAAGATCACCATGAATAAGGTTAAAACATCCTTCAATATGTGTATACCTTTTAAATTGCATTGCTGTTCACTAATTTGTAAAATGCGTTTTTTATTTCATCTATTTCTCACCATGTTATACATACTCTGTATATCTGTGTAATAAGTGTGTTGAGAACATTACATTACTATCATGTAAGAAAATCATCGTTTTATATTTCCATGTATACATGACAACCAAGAGCAGGACGAAGTCTTTATGAGTCTGCTTGGGTTAGAAGTGTCCACCAAATGAAAACTAAAGAACAAAAAAGTTATATAGTTTATGCAGAACAGTAGTTTTTATTACAATTAGCCATCATTCTCCTTTGGGGTCCTTTTTTTTATTTTCTCTGTGTCTGCGGTTTAAAATCCATGTATCAGTCTTTTTTATCTGTTGACAGAGCAGACTTTCTTCAAAATAACATTGTTACTGATGGTCTGACCTGACAAAATTGTATTTTATTTATTTTATTTATTTATATTTGTTGACCGGGAGTGTCCGACGAGAAAGGCTCCACAGTTAAAATAAACAGACAGAGTAGTTACATTGGATTACATAGCGATTAACAATTTACATAGCAATTGCTTACAACATATTTACAGATGAAGAACATAGTACATCAGTAGACAACTAGAATCTTTATCTGTGAAGTACATAACAGACATTAACAAATGTTACAATAAGAAGTTCCTGCTGTATAATAAGTACTGGCTTATGAGCATCTGAGCTTGCTATAATCAAAGTAGTTAGTGGAGTGGAAAGAAAGGTAGTGGTTGGATGGGGTGGGTGATATTAGAGTGGGAGTTGCAAGGGCATAGCCAGCATGTTTTTAGGTGCGCTTTTAGTAAAGTTTTAAAGTGGGTGCATGATGGTATCGAGGTAATTGTGGGTGTGAGGGAGTTCCATAATTTGGCTACGGTGCAAGAGAATAGTGCTTCACCAACAGAGTTATTGGCTTTAGTGATCTGCAAGTGATTTTTGTTGCTGGATCTTAGTGGTCTGGTGGTGCGATAGGGTTGGAGTAGATTCTGGAGGGATGGGACATTTAGTGGATGATTTACTAGTTTGTGGGCGAGTGAGAGTTGATACCATTGAAGGAGGTGAGGGAGTTCAAGCCAGCCCAGTTCAGCAAGTGAGAGACAGTGGTGACACAGTAGGATGCCCATGTGGCAAATTTGGCAATTTTGTTGTAGCAGGTCTCTAGCTTGTTTAGATCGCATTGCCTTAGGTTGGTATATATTGGACAGGCATAAAGTAGGGTGGAGATAAGGTGGGAATTTGCTATTGAAATCTTTGCTGCTTTGGTGAGAAGTTGCTTATTTCTGTATAGTGCTCCTAGTTTTTTGTGGACTTTTTTATGGTCAAGGATATGTGAATGTCAAATTTTACTTTATTGTCTATTTCCACTCCTAGCAATTTAGTGTGTTCAGTTGGGTATATAGTGGTGTTGTCTTTTTCTGTGATGTTAAAGTGCGAGTTGTTTTGAGTATGTTTGGTGGGTTGGAAGATGAGTAGTTTAGTTTTGATTGGGTTGAGTATTAATTGGGCATCGGATAACCAAGTTTCAACAGAGGAAAAGACTTCCTGTGTGACTTTTTGCAGTTTGGGTAAGGACTGGGCTGAGCCGATGATGGTTGAGTCATCTGCCTATTGTATGAGTGTGCCATGTTTGGTGGCAGAGGCTAGATTATTGGTGAAAACAGAGAAGAGTAGGGGTCCAAGGATGGATCCTTAGGAAACCCCTATGGAGACAGGTAGTTGGGGAGATATGTCATTCTGCCATACAACAGATTGTTGGTGGTCAGACAGGTAACTCTGAAACCAGTTGGTGACTGATTGTGAGAAGGATAGGTTACTGAGGACAGAGATAAGTTGTTTGTGTGGGACCATGTCAAATGCTTTAGATAGGTCTAGGAAAGTAGCAGAGGAGAGATAGCCATTGTTTTTATGCTGAAGGATAGTGTTAGTAAAGAAGAGTAAGGCAGTGGTGGTGCTATGGTTTGGTCGGAAACCATGCTGAGTATTGGAAAGGAAGTTGTTAGTAAGGCAGTAGTCTGAGACCTGAGAGTGTATGCATCTCTCTAGTATTTTGGAGAGTGGAGAGAGAATAGCTATGGGGTGGTAATTGGTTAGTTCTGTGGAGGGTCCGCCTTTGTGGAGGGGAATTATATGTGATACTTTCCACAGTGTGGGAACGTAACTTTTGGACAGAGATCGGTTAATCAAGATGGATACTGGGTAGGCCAGAGCATCAGCTGCGATTTGTAGGTATTCACTTGGGAGGTTGTCTGCTGCTAATCTGGTGGGCTTAAGTTTAATTAAGAGTTTTTTATGTTGGAGATAGGTACAGGAGAAAAAGAGAAGGCAGTGGGGAGATTACTAGTTGAAGGTGAGGGTTGGAGGGGAGGGGGGTTGTGTTGTTTAGCTAGCGATAGTATGGTTTGTGTGAAGTGTGTGTTGAATGAGGTAGCAATATTTTCTGAGGAGTGAGGGATGTTAGGAGGAGGGGTACTGACTTTACCTGGGTGGAGGATGGAGTTTATGGAGGACCAGAATTGTTTGGGGCTGTGTTGAGAGGAGTCTAGGGCAGACTGGTAGTATTGGAATTTGTCCTGTTTTATTAGCTTTTTGATTCTATTGCATAGTTCTAGGAATTTCTGTCTAGTTGAGGGGGTTTTGGTTTTGCGCCAGTGCTCCCAGGCTTTATCCCTATTTTTCATTTCTGACTTAGTTGTTTTTTGTAGCCATGGGGAAGGTTGTGCTTTGATTCTGGAAAGTCTTATGGGGGCATGGTAATTAAGGATGCTCAGGTAGGTAGTATTAAAAAATTCAACTGCGTCATCAAGACTGAGGTACTTTAGAGGATGCCAGTTACATTCTTTGAGGGATGAGACGAATGTGAGTTGGTTAAAGTTTAGTTTTTTATGTATTTGATGGTAGAGGACAAGTTTAGCTTGATATAGGTATTTTTGAGTAGGAATGTTGGGGAGTGATCACTGAGGCTATCTGATAAGCAGCCTGTTATATATGACTGGGGGTTCTTACTGACTAGTATCCAGTCCAGGGTAGTGTGCTTGCTGGAGTTTTTATTTATCCTGGTTGGCGACTGGACTAGTTGGGTGAAGCCATGAAGGTTTACATGATGGGTTGGATGGTTGCCAGAACAGGATTGCCAGTCAATACTGAAATCACCTAAAATGATAGTTTTTTGGGGGAGATGGTGGGTAGACCAGCTGAGCAGGTTTTCTAGTGGAGGGATGTTTTGGCCAGGTGGGAAGTAGCATCCAATTATGTTGATGGTTTTGTTTTGGTTTATTTTGAGGTTGGTATATATTATTTCTTCATTGCCTATTTGTGGAGCTGATGATTTTAAGTTCTGGATGTTTAGATGCTGTTTAAATATTATAGCTACACCGCCTCCTTTCTTGTTTAGCCGGTCTACTCTTAGTATGCCATAACCTGTAGGGAGTATTTGCTCACTGGTAATGTGAGGTTTTAGCCAGGTTTCTGTCAGGATGACTATATCTGGGGAGTACAAGTCTATGGTGGCATGGAGTTCATGGACTTTGTTGGATATACTTCTAATATTTAGGCTTAGTAGAAGGAAGTCACTTGGCTTTCTATTGGCTGTAATATGGGAGAAGTTGTGGTTTGTAGTCTGATTATGAGGATTAGGGTTGGAGATGGTAGGGCCAGGGTTGGGGTGGATATCTCCACTTAGGGCTAGTTTAGATATGCATGAGGTTATTAGTTTTCTCAGTTTTTGAATGTGTTTGTTTATAAGGGAAACTTTATGATTGTGCTCCTTGGGTAATAGGTATGGTGGGAGGGTTACTGTGTTAAGTTGTAGGGATGCTTTATGTTTGAGTAATATAGTTGGTAGAACATGTGGGGGGTGCATAGGGATGTTTCTTGAGTTGGTGGGAGGGGAGCTGAGTGAGGGTGAGACATGAGTGGTGGTGTGATTAGTAGTACAGTGGTAGTGGTTGAATGGGGGAATGATGGAGCTTTGGTAGGATGTAAGATATGCAAGGAGAGTGCATGCCGTGAGCATAGGTAAGGTATGCTTGTACATGTTAGTTGAGGAGGTGTGATAGTAGTGGGAAGATGGAGGAGGTAGTGTTGGGTTAGTGCTGTGGTTGGCTACTGGAAAGATGGGAGGGGTTTGTGAGTATAATAAAGGTGGGACCACTGGGGCGGGAGGGAATAGGGGGCAGGTTGGGGAGCAAAGCGGGTAGAGACCCTGTTAGTTGCTCTTATGAGGGGGCTGGAAACAATCAGGTAACAGAGTTAACTGATAAATGAACATATGATAGTGATAAGGGTGGTTGTAGATGTAAAAATGGTGCCTGCCACAGATAATATTTATTAACTTTGGGATTGTCTTAAGGTAATAAACAGGGAAGGGGGTGGGGAGAACAAGGGTGTGAGCAGCAGTTTTTTGTACTGCTGCTAATGAGCCAAAGCAAAGACAAGTTTGTGTTTAAGAAACAATCACAATTGACCAATGACTGCTCTGAACTGTAAGTCATTTCTTAACCATTACTCAGGTGAAAAAAACGGATAACCTTGTATCAGTAGGCTACCGTGGTCTCAGTGTAAATTAACAAACACACAGTATTGATCAGTTATGGATACTATTTGCTAATAGAAGGGAATAAGAGAGAAAGTGGAAGATGAGTGAGTGTGTGTGTGTGTGTGTGTGTGGGGGGGGGGGGGGGCTGCTTACAAGCCAAAGCAGAGTGCTCTCCAGGGGAAAATGAATATTGGCTCAAACAGGTAGACACATACTCAAAGTTAACTTTAGCTGTTTGCAGACAGTTCAGACCCGGACTGCGCTTTTCTTATAAGAATGATAAAGGTGGTACCACAGTTGAATACTTAAGAGTGGTGTTAGGTCTAGAAAAAAAAGAGTGCAGAGAGGAGTAAGCACTTTGCAATGGTAAAGATATATTAGAAAGATTACAAAAACAAGCTGAGCAAATAGCTACTGTATATGCTGGAAAATGTCTTGAACTAACAACTAGTATATGCAGATACTGAGCCAAATGGAAAAACATCTGTTAGAAAAACCTCAAGACAGTTATGCAGTCACAGATAAAAATATAGCGAGCAGCACTCTGTCGAGGTTGTCTAATATGATTCTATCCACCAGTAACAGCACAATTATATAGAAATAATTTAGACACCAGTATGAGCTGTCTACACACAACACAATTACATGAATAACATTAGTGAACAAGGTGCAGCTATGCAAACAGACCATACTAGTATACTAAAAACAACTTGGTGCAGATAAAATGCTAGCATGGCATAGTAAATTCCAATAATAAAGCATAAATCATATTATATGTCTAACACAATTCAACATCATAACAAGTATAAAACTGTGTTTTTAGATTGGAAAATTGTCTTCATTGGAGAATGTCTTTTTGAATGTTTTATATATATGTGAGTGGTTTGTGTAACTTTTCATATGGTCTGAAGAAGAGGGTTTGTTTTCCGCTAAAGCGCTTACCTTTTTTACTGAAGTTTATTAAAGTTTTAAGCCATGGTGTCTGGAGCTCCAGTTTTTCTTTTACATTTTACTGTTTGGTTGTTTTCCGACCTTTATCTGGCTACCTGACTTCATTTGTTTAAAACTGTAGAAAAAAAATAAAGTAGATTTTGCTGCTGTTTTAGTGCTACATAATTAATAATTAATTAGAGACCAGATGTGATGTTTTTGACAAATGAAATACAAAGCAATCATATGGCCACATGAAGAGTGACATGGTCAAAAGTCGTTCCCTCAACAGAAAAATATTTTACTAAACAGAGATACAAAGTGGAGTTTCCCTGCACGAGAAATGTCCTCAGTATTATTTCATGTAGGTGTCAGGCTTCCCACAGCTAAATAAGAAGTCTGTATCTCCATATGCCACACAGCTTAATATAAAGTGCTCCATCGTTGATGTAGCTCAGATAAAAAAGGGAAAAAAATCTGAATAATGGGGATGTTAAAGAAGCACAACATTTCCTTACCCTAGTGTAAAACCTCATGTTACTGTCCCTTTGTGGCACACACAGAAATAAACAATTTATTTAAATATTATTCCTGCATAAACCTGAAGAAGGACTCATTTTTTGTTCAAAACCAAGTGCAAACAGTTTGTTTAAGTCAAACTTCAGTTTAATATAAATTTTGCATTTTTGTAAGGATTACAGTTTGTTTAGCTTTCCTGCAGTTTTGTGCCACTGTACAGTTAATTCATGGTCTTATCCCTGTATATCTTTTCTTTGCACATTCAGTGTACTCCACTGAATACATACAATACATTTTCCTGTATGCATTCTTTCACATGACAGGGATGTTTTGGTATCCATTTCACAATACAGCCTTTTCAGTTGCTTTGTGAAAATGAATAAACAGTTCTCAGGCATAGAGATGGGTAACCAAACCAGAATAATTAGAAACCATCCTGTTACTGTACTAATTCATTATCTTGTGTTATTCCCAAACATATTCATTCAGCAAGAGACTGATGTGACAAATGTCTCATCACTAGCAGGATAGTTCAAGAGATGTACCGCATGGAAGATCACAGAAAAACAATGAGGCTTACTGACACTGGTGTTCTTTACAGCACGATTCACACACACTTTAGAGAAAAAGTTACAAGATTAATCTGCACATTGCTATTCTAGTGATAAACTTACAGCAACTTTTAATGTCATTTACTTCAGTGGTTCTACATGTAATGTGTGTACTTAATTTGTTATACTGTTGTACTGATAGCAGGTAAGTAAGTGCTGTGCAGTAATCTATGGAACCACAAAAGTAGATAAAGGCCTAAATTTCCACTGCTAGTGTTTTGTCATCTCTTGTAAAAGCACTGTCAGATGTGAAATTTGGGTATTTGTCAAAAGTATTAATGTTTGAAAGTGTTTAATAATCAGAACTACTTGTGATACAGTTATGATGGAACTGGGATTATGATTTTTACTCATTCATACATGTTTATTTTTGTAGGTTTGATAACTCCAGCTGCCTATATGCAGGTGTCATAAACAACTTGTCATTCAGTGTCATTGTTGTGATACAATTGTAATTTGCTTGGAGAGATTAACAAGTGGTCATTTGTCATCTCTGTACTGCAAGGGAGATGAATAGCTTGGCATTAATACTTCATAGAATTCAGATCAACATCCACTTCTTCAAAATGTAAGCCAGTCAGTGTTTCTTGTAGGTTTTGTAATTTGACTTTGGCCATAATGTATTATAGGTTAGGGGATGGAACACAGGCTGTCCTTCTATCCTCATATTGCAGTATTCATCGCCTTTGGGTTAGCCTCTGCCTTGGGTCTGAATGTCCAGCCATTCTACAAAAGCTTTAGTCACTGCAAGGTAAGTGGGATGTCTGACGTTGGCCGTAGTGAGCATGGGGCATAAAAATGATGTCTGCACTTACATACCTCAGGACTTCTCTGCTGCCAGTCGAACGTCAGCTCATCCTACCATTTCTGCCATCAGATTTTGTGAATTAACATACAGTGGATATAAAAAAATTATGCACCCCTGTTAAAATGCCAGGTTTTTGTGATATAAAGAATGAAACCACAATAAATAATTTCAAAACTTTTCCACCTTTAATGTGACCTATAACCTGTACAATTCAATTGAAAAACAAACAAATCTGTTAAGGGAAAAATATAAAAAATAAAAGAATACAATAAGCTGGTTGCATAAGTGTGCACACCCTTAAATGAATACTTTGTTGAAACACCTTTTGATTTAATTACAGCATTCAGTCTTCTTGGGTACACACCTGCCATCAATTAAAGAGACTCTGATTAACCCCAAATAAAGTTCAGCTGTCCTGGTAGGATTTTCCTGACATTTACTCAGTTGCCTGCTACACCAAAAGCCATGGTTCACATACAGTTTACAAAGCATCAAAGGAATCTCATTGTTGAAAGGTATCAATCAGGAGAAGGGTACAAAAGAATTTCCACAGCACTGGATATACCATGGAACACAGTGAAGACAGTCATCAAAAATTGGAGACAATATGGGACAACAGTCACATTACAAAGACCTGAACATCCCTCCAAAGTTGATGAAAAGACAAGACAAACAACTGGTCAGGGAGGCTGTCAAGAGATGTACAGCAACACTGAAGGAGCTGCAAGAATGTCTGGTAAGTACTGGTTGTGTACTTCATGTGACAACAATCTCCTGTATTCTCCATATGTCTGGGCTATGGGGGTAGGGTTGCAAGATGGAAGCCTTTTCTTACACAGAAAAACATTCAGGCCTGGCTAAAATTTGCAGAACAATACATCATCTCCCAAAAGTATGTGGGAAAATGTGTTATGGTCTGTTGAGACCAAGGTTGAACTTTTTGGCTACAATTCTAAAAGGAACATTTGACGCAAAAACAAAACTTTGCATCACCAAAAGAACACCATCCCCACGATGAAGCATGGTGGTGGCAGTATCATGCTTTGGGGTTGCTTTTCTTAAGCTAGAACTGGGGATTTAGTCAAGGTGGAGGGAATTATGAACAGTTCCAAATACTAGTCACATTTGGCCCAAAACTGTCAGGCATCTGCTAGAAAGATGAAGATGAAGAGGAATTTCACCTTTCAACACAACAATGACCCCAAGCATACATCCATATAAACAAAAGAATAGATTCACCAGAAGAAAATTAAAGTTTTGGATTGGCCCAGCCACAGCCCAGACCTAAATCTAATTAAAAATCAGTGGGGTGACCTGAAGAGGGCTGTGCACAAGAGATGCCCTCACAATCTGACAGATTTGGAGCACTTTTACAAGGAAGACTGGGCAAATATTGCCAAGTCAAGATGTACCATGCTAATAGACTCCTATCCAAGAAGACTGAATGTTGTAATTAAATCAAAAGGTGCTTCAACAAAGTGTTAGTTTAAGGGTGTGCACACTTATACAACCAGCTTATTGTACGTTTTTTATTTTTAATATTTTTGTTTGTTTTTCATTTGAATTGTACAGGATATAGGTCACATTAACGGTGGGAACATTTTTTAAATGATTTATTGTGGTCTCATTTTTTTATATAAAAAAAAAGCTGGCATTTTAACAGGGGTGCGTAAACTTTTTATATCCACTGTAAGTACCTCATTGGGGCCTTTTTTCTCATTCTTTATCTGGTTACTGCTTGCCTGCCCAGGTTCATGTCATCCAGGAAAGGAAGGTTTAGTTGCGGATGTCAGATCCCCCATAAAGACGCCCATGAAAGAATAGTTGTGTAAAATCTTACCATAACCATAGATGTCTTTCTCTTCCATGTTGCAGTATTCATCACCATTGGGTTAGCCACTGCCTTGCAACCTGAATGTCTAGCCAGTATACCAAAGCTTTACTCACTGCAAGGTACGTGGGATGTCTGATATTGTCTGTAGGGAGCATAGGCCATAAAAGTGATGTCTGCACACACCTTCTTCAGAACTGGATGCCTCAGTCAGACCCCAGCCCCAGGATAGCTGCACAACTTCAAGTCCTGAGTCATCCAGCAAAACCTAGTCAGGGAGTAGGAGGGAGGAATAGAATACTGCAACATGGATTAGAAGGACATCTATGGTTATGGTAAGATTTTACACAACTATTCTATGTCCTTCTATTCTCATGTTGCAGTATTCATAACCTTTGGGTGAGTGCCATAGCTCAAAGGGAAGAAGAAGAGGGTGTTTTGGAACTATTCTCCAAAAATCCATGCTGGATTGCCCTAGCAAAACCTGCTCTAGATCTGGAGATGTGGTCCACTTTGTAGTGTTTGGTGAAGGTATGGATAGATGTTCAGGTAGCTGCTTCTACAATAGAAGCAGTGTCCAGCCCTTTGAAGAAGGCTCCAGATGAGGCCATGGCTCTAGTTGAATGGACTTTAATCTTATTGTTCAGGTGTTTGCCATGATAGGTGTAACAGAAAAAGATGGCTTTGGAGATCCAGGAAGAAATAGTCTGCTGTGTCATCGCTTTCCCCAGAGCCTTGGGGTGAAAGGAGACAAATACTTGCTCTGATCTCCTAAGGGCTTTGGTCTTGTCTAGGTAGAATCTAAGTTGCTGTGAATGTCTAGGGAATGCAGGACTCTCTCATTGTCATTCTGGGGTTGTGGAAAAAATGTGGGGAAGTGGATTCATTGGTTAAGGGACAACTCATTAATAAATTAAAAACCAGGAACCTCGACTGGCTCACAAACTCCTTTAATACACTCAAAAGACGAACTCCTTTATACATTTAACAGACATAAATATCAACTTAGCACTTTCACCCAATGTGCATCATGGGTTTCTTCAGAGTCATTGACCACTTTGGACATGAAGGATGGGTTAGTACGTAGGGTTACCCTATTCTTGTGGAAGATTAAAAAGGGTGGGGTGACCATAAGGGCCTAGAGCTCTGACACTCTTCTGGCTGATGTCAGAGCCGTGAAAAGGACCATTTTCCAAGTGTAGCTGCTGTCTGAAATAGGGCAACAGTGAGTTTCTCTAACACATAGTTCAGGTCCCAGGGTGGTGGAACTGGCTTCCTGGGGGTGGGGTGGGGGGGCTAAGATGTAGTACTCCTTTCAGGAATAACTTCACTTGGAGTCTGGAAGCCAGTGGAGGGTAAAGAGGAAGACAAGCTGAAATAGCAGCAAGGTGGGCATTAACAGAAGAATATGCCAACCCTGCCTGCAGTAATTCACACAGCACTAAGGGGACTTCTCCTTAAAAGGGGGTCTAGCTTTCTTGTAAGACACCAAATAGAGAACCTTTTCCATTTGGACAGATAGGATCTCCTAGTATTGGGTTTCCTGGCCTCCTGCAGGACATTGAGCATGTCCTTGGTGTAAAGATGTCTGAAAGGGATCAAAACCCTATCACACACAGAGTTAGGTTCAGAGATTCCAAGTGGGGATGGATTAGGGATACCTTGTCCAGTGTGGGTAGGTCCACTCTGTGAGGTAACTTCTGATGATTGCCTCTGGCTAAATGCATAAGGAGAGGGAACCAATGCTGTCTTGACCAAAAGGGAATCACCAGCAAGATTTTTGGTTTGTCCTGCTGAATTCTCAGTAGGACTTTTGTGTAAGAGTGAGAAGGGGGGGATGCATAGAGAAACATCCCCTTTCATCAGATAGTGAAGGCATTCATTTCCCTTGCTAGAGAGATGGGTGTCCTGATGCAAAACTGAGGAAGTTGTCTGTTCAGTGGGGAGGCAACCAGATCTATTTATGGTGTACCCCACCTGTGGACTACATCCAAAAACACATCCCTGCTTAGCATCCACTAATGGGATGTTTACATGGACCTGCTCAAAGTGTCTGCCTGAGTATTCTGAGCTGAGGGAATGTAGACCACCTGCAGAGTGACTCCATGCTGGACCGCCAATTCCCAGGCCTGGAATGCAAGTCTGCATAGAAAGTATGATCCTGTTCCCCCCTGTTTGTTCACATACCAGAGAACAATAGTGTTGTCTGTGAACAACTTCAGGGGCCCTTATTTCAGATATCGCAGACTAAGTTACACATTTTAGTTTATCTGTTGCAAATTTTGTATGGCTTATCTACAATTCGCATATCTATTATATTCTATCTCAGTAAACAGTGACATATTTGTTCTCAGACATCACACCTAGGGGTATCAAGATTATGTGGAAGAACGGAAGTGAGCTCTGTTGGCCTAGAGGGATAATACCCCTGACTCTAACACAGATTACCTAATTTCGACTAGTAACATAGGCATTGGAGGAGCTGGCCAGGGAGAATAAAGAAATACTGCATCATGTAGAAACTACATGAGAAACCGTAGTGGAGACTGTAGCTCACCAGAGGTGCTTTAACTTCAAAGTTGGAGGACAGTAGAGGGCAAATCTCTTGCAGAAGTATGATATATGCCCCTCACATATGTCCATTGTACACTGTCCCATGCAATGACACTCAGCCCTCACCCTAAGGAAAAACAAATGGACCACAGAGATTTTACCTCTCAGGAAACGAGACACCAGTAGGTGAGCTGCAGGGATGCTTGATTGTCAACTGGGAAATGAAAAAAAAATTATGTGGATGGTCACTTCAAATAGATCTTATTTGTTGTTAATGCTTTTATTTATTTATTTACTGTTTGGTATGAGGTGGACTGCTCCAGTGACTGATTTCAGCCATGACCAAGACTTAAAGGCAATACGAGTGCAAGTAAACTTGATTTATACACTTCAAATATGATAGAGTGGTAAGTTTACACAGCTGCAAAACTTTAGGAAATTATTTATTACACAGATTTTGCAAAGTAGAATGTTATATATTTCTAATAAAGTCGCTGGTTTACATTATCAGTTTACGTGGCTTGCAATGTACTTTGGCTACATGAAAATGCTTCTCAAATTTCTAAATTGTAATTTCCTTAAAAAAATTAATTGGAAGTAAGCAAACAACTGATTCTATGAGGCTTGTTTATAAATCTCGTATTTCTTTCTTTATATAGTTAGTTGTTTTTAAGTCACTACATTGCATTAAGAGATTAGGCTGTGTTTTGCTATTGTGCAATGAGTTTGTATAAATATGAGCTTTTTTGTATGTGTAGTAATTTGGATTGTTTATTCTTGTTGTAAATGGGCATACTTTTATTAGTGTGTAGAAAGTTTCATGGCTTATGTTGCTGTTGGCTTGAATTATATTGTTGTGGAATTTGGTTGGACATTTTGTTGGACTGAGTAGCCATGTGTGTATTAAGTTATTTCTGATTATGATGAATGAAAGGGTATTAGTGTACAAAATGTGCTGAGACATTCTTTGTGCAGGACAGTAAGATAAAGCTTTTTCATTGTATTCTCATGGTGGTTGTGTATGATTGTTAATGTTTATTTGCTGTCAGCAATAGAGGTCCTCAGATGGCAATATCATTGCTAAGATATATGGAGCTGGCAATTGTTCAAAAGGAAATGATGAAATATGATCTTTCATATTTGGGACTGAGAATGGTTTTAAAAGGAAGTGGAATTATATAATCAGTGTGTGTTATATGAGTCTTGTTAACTATTAAGTGGGTATGTTTATACTGAGTTAATCAGAATAAGTATAAAGCAGTCTCATTGAGAGACTATTTACCAACATTGTTGCAAAATCTTCCTCATGACCCCTGGATTTTTTTTAACTGCAAGTTTACCTGGGATGGGTTGGAATGCTTGGATGTGTAAACTGAACTTCCAAATACAGAAGGGCAAGCTATGCATTTTTCCCTTACCGCATGCTGTACCCCTAGTTAAATCCAATCTGGCAGTGGCTACATTGTAACATATTAGATGCTGCACAGCCAGACCTTGAACCCTCCTGACAAGGCTTTACAATATCTGCAACCTCATTAGAGTAAAAATCATAATTCACTGAGTGAACTGTCAATGGCCTACTAAATGCCAACGCAGTGGAGAAATAGCATAGGTTCCTGCAGTAGGAAACCATTATAATGTTTTACAGTCTTACCTGTACCATGCTAGCTAGAAGACAAAGATTTTGGCAAAAGCGGTACAGTTCATGTCTTTATGGGACAGCAGTGGGAAAGTCAATAATTTCTTGAGTTAGTATCTTGCTTGGTAGGGTGACTCATTCAGGAATTTTGACAGTGAACATATCAGAAACTGGTAAAACAACATGAACAAATAAAACTGAAAAGACTTAGATATGCTAGGAATTTGGAAGCTGCTAAGATGGGTGCAGTTGAAAATGGAAGGGAAACCTGCCTCAAAGGAAGACCGCTAACATTTTGCTTTAAAGAAACAAATGGTACTAAAATGCTTTAAGAACCAAATTAATGAAGGAAAGAGAAAGGAACACGAGAGAACAGCAATTAACACAATCATTCCCATTATACTACACTAATAAAGAAAATCAGTGTTTGTTGTTTCTCTCTCATGTTTTCTACATAAACAGCAATTAATAAGCTGTAAAATGATAACCAATAGAGCAACAGAAGGGAAGAAGAAAGTGTTTTGTACACCTTCATCATCCACTCTGATGTAGTTAAGGGAACAGAGAATGTAGCAATGTGCCAGTATCTTCCATTCATAATGTGGGGTTTATGTGTTACTGGTATGAATTACTCATTATGGTGAAACCTACATGGGTAAGAGTCACTAGCTGCAAGAATAGCACATTATTCCCAAAGCAGAATGCATAACTGCAATTGTTTGGCAAAAAAAAATTATTTATTTGTACTTCTTTAGATAAATCAAAACATAACATGTCCTATAAGAGTAAAACTCCTTTACTGAATTCTGTGCATTTGTTTGCAATGAAGGAGATGCTAGATTTATGGACATCTTCAGAGATTGATTTATTTTCCCTTTTTTGTAGTCATATAATGCTGGTGAGATGTTTTAATTTATTTAGTACACTTTTAAATAAGCCCATTACTATGGAAGAATGTGTCTGCTGCAGGTGCTTTATTTCAGTTTGATAGTAGTAGCAGTGTTTTAGGTACATGCATCTGTGAGACCAGAACAGAGGGCTTGGGCAACTTATGGTACACACGAACATATAAACATACTAGGCAAGCAGTCAAAGGCACCAGAGGATGCCTAGCCATATATACCTTTAAGTGGACTAAAATTTGTGCCACACTTCTCAAGCACGTAATAGTGCTCACCTGCCAAGTCAAACAGGGCCATATATCATAACGCTGCTGTAAATTTATATAGTACTGGGGTTGTGTTTTTATTTCATTATTAGGTTTATCACTTTGCTCTAATTATAAACATTTCTGAAAGGCATGTAACAGGCTAATGTTAAAAAGTATTTTTTTGGCTAAAATGACATGATGTTTCAAACTTCCAGTTACCTTGCTGTGTAGTCTGTGAGGGTTTGAAGTCCCGAATCTTTTCAGGGACTTTTCTGGCTACTACAACAGCTACAATTTATAGCATCTAATACATGTAATATAAATACTGAATGGAACGGTGAAAACTAAATGTAAGGCACTCTGTAGTTTTCATAACATCCAAACATTTCTCTGTTGCTGTTGTTTATTTAAAGGACCAGCCACATCTTTTTAGTATGTTTTAACTCTGTCCCTGTCAATATGTCAGACACAAATTCCTAGAGGTTAACAGTACACTCTGACTTTAATGCTTATGAAAATGTACGTTAAACAATCTTACTTATAACAGGCAAACCCTTTCATGTGTATAAATAACACTGAAGTAAATATTTCTTTCAGGACCTCAGACCAAATAAGGTTATGTTAATTCACTTGACCATGCTTTCAACAGCTGCACTATTTTATGCTGTCTCTACCTTTTCATTTAACTTCATTTTGTTGAGCTTGCATGGTTGAACTTACATAGATCAAAACAAGGATGAAATGATTATTGAGCACAAAAATACATTCTTTGACCAAGGCTCATCAGGGAATCAGCCCTTTACTTTGTTAATGATCTTAGACAGTGCCATTGATTGTTGCTGAAAGCAGAAGTTTGAAGGTCACTATTGAAAGCAGTGGTGAGTAATGCACTGTACCAAAATAAAGCTGGTGTGTATATATATATATATATATATATATATAGGTCTGGATATGGGGGCCTAACATTTACTAAAATTATTTTCCAATGTCTAAACTAAGAAAACCAATGGGCATTTCACATTTTTACAAAACAGTTCACGTGCAGTAATAAAATAAAATACTGCTTCCTAGTTTCATTGCAAAATTGTAGTCATTTCTGCATGCCTGGGTGGATTCTATTTTAAAATGCTTGGGTTATTACTTATTTTGTCAATGTAAACCAGAATTACTTGAGAAGGGGAAGAAAGAAACATTCACTTGTACTTAAAATAATACTTATACAAACAATCTGTACACAGAGTTAATAGGAGTGCACAAAAATTCTGGATGACGCTGTACTAACCAAGGAACTATGAGCAGCTGTTTTCAGAATGGAGCGGTTAAAAATAATATCACAATTAAAAATAATACGCAAAGAATCTGAAAACATTTCACTGCTGATAGCTGGTGCTCTATGTAGGATGTCTCTTTTCCGGTGTAGTTCAATGTCTTAGGCTTCATTGTTCAAGAGTTCACTCTATATTTACAGTGCTCTGAACACTTGTGGAAGTAAAACTTCAGCTAGTGGGATTTAGCTTTATTGACCTGAATGTACCCATAAAGACTTAAAAAGTAAAAAAGTTAGGGACATTCCAAAGCCTTGTGGCTGAAACATTGGTATATCCTTAAGGGGTCATTTGCATAAATCCCATGAACTTCCACTACAGGAGGTTTACAATATTATACAGTGACGCCTCTAGCTTGGCTCGGTCTTTCTTGCACTTTTTACTGAATGGTTTGTCTGTGTAACCTTTTTAAACCTTTGGTTTGGTTGTAAGCATGCAAGACAGACACAATGTATCAGTGAGAAAGCTGTTCACCACTTCGAGAGCTTTCAAAGGATGCATGACAAGACAGGGCAGCACACTGCTACCTTTTATATTTCTGTACTTGCAGATTGTTTAAGTGAAACTGTTGTCTGTATTGCCTTATGTGGAGCCTGTTCTTCCTTTTGCATATGCAAGACTAAAAGAAAATGAATGGACAGAATGTCAACACCTGTCTGATATAAGAAGTAGTAATGAGTTAAATGCAGTAACCATTTGAAATGTCAGGACCCACCACAGCAATCCCCAAAATGCAGAGACTAAATGGCTGAAAGATTGGACTTAACAACATATACTAAATCTGATATGCTGTTTCTTGGAATATTCCTGATCTCGAAGTTGGTATTTGTTAAGTTCAGAGGAAAGAAGTTTAAGAAGAAGAACAATTTTCAAGATTCGCTCTTCTCCTGTGTTTTTGGTGTTTTTTTTTCAACTTGTCAGCACCTGGCATTTCAATAGTGTGTGTGTGTGTGTGGGGGGGGGGGGGGGCATTAAATGCACTATGCAAACAGAGCAAGAAATAGAGAGAGGAGTACATTTTTAAATTTGCCATGCTACAAGTAATAAAATATTATTTAAGAGGGGGTGACGTAAGAACACTTACTGAGAATGTACAATATAAATAGATTTCTAGATTTAGGGCAGAAAAATATCCAAGTATAAATGAGACTGTGTCGATGAAACCAGTATTGAAACAGAGACAAAATAAGTTGTGAATTTTATTAGTCTATCTGTGACATGATATTTTTAAATTGACTGTATATATATATATATATATATATATATATATATATATATATATATTTATATATAGATATATAATTTATTTATTTATTACATTTGTTAACCGGGTAGTGTCCGATTGGGCCAGTAGCGCAATACAAAAATACAAGCAATAATACAACACAAGTAATAGTACAATACAAACAATAGTACAATACAAGCAATAATACAATGCAAGCAAGGGAGGTTTATATACTAAAACAAATTAAGATAACAGAGGATACAAATTATGCTGAGAAAAGTAAAAGAAGTAGGTAAATAATTGTGCTGGAGAGTGGCAAGAGCACAGCCAATGACTAGCAAGGTGTTCCTTTAGGAGTAATTTGAACTGATTGTAATTAGGGTTTTTTGTTATGGTCTCTGGAAGAGTGTTCCAGAGTCTGGCTATTTTGTGCGAATAGAGGGAGTCACCATGACAGTTGTAGGAGTTGGAAACCTTTAGCAAAAGTTTGTTAGAAGATCTGAGAGATCTAAGATTAGTACTAGGTTGGACTAAGTAGGAGATAGCAGGGCAGTTGCTAGGATGATAGACTATTTTGTGGGCTAAGGTTAGTTGATTACATGATAAAAGGTTGGGGGGCTCTAGCCAGTTTAAGTGTGAGGGAACTGAACAATTGTGAGATCAGTGTGGATGATTAGTGGCATATTTAGCAGTCTTATTGTAACATGATTCTAGGTTGTTGAGGTCCGATTTATGATGGTTTGTGAATATGACAGAGCCATAAAGAAGGATGGATAGCAGGTCTGAGCGAGCAGTGGCTAGCCTGGCATTGGGAGTTAGGTATGGTTTGGCCCTTTATAGGGTGCCTAGTTTGATGTGGACTTTTTTGATAGTTTGGGCAATATGCATAATAAATTTGAGATTTTCATCTATGGTAACACTTAAAAGTTTAGTGTGGTTTGTTGGGACTATTTTGGTTCCATTTGCGGAGAAGATTGAGAGAATGGGCTGGGAAGGTTTGTTTTTTTTGTTACTGAAAACTATAATTTTTGTTTTGTTGGGATTTAAAATAAGTTGGTGTTGAGAAAAGTATGTTTCAATGTCCTGAAGAGATGATTGCATTTTTTGTTGGAGTTCTTGGGGTGAGGAGGCAAAGCAGATGAGTGCGGCATCATTGGCATTGTACTATGGAGGCTTGTTGAGTTGCAGAACTAAGGTTGTTTATGAATATGATAAAGAGAAGAGGACCAAGTATAGAACCTTGGGGTGCACCCACGAGATGGGGAGTAGGGGGGAAAGAGAGTTTTTTCCCATTTTGTAGCCTGTTGTTGATTGGAAAGACAGTTTTAAGTAGTAGCTGGTGGGATATGGTGTCAAAGGCCTTGGACATATTAAGTAAGATGGAAGAAACCTGGCCTTCGTTCATAAGATGATAGATGGTGTTGGTGAAGGTTAGGAGGGCAGTGCTGGTACTATGTTTAGTTCTAAAGCCGTTGAGAACTGGAGAGGAGATTATTGTTAAGGAAGTAGCTAATGAGTTGGTTGTGGATGCATTTTTCTAAGATTTTTGCAAGGGGGAAAAGGATGGCTATGGGGAAATATTTATTTCTTTGGAGGGTCCACCTTTGTGGAGGGGTATGATGTGAGATATTTTCCATAGAAGTGGAACACACTGTTCTTTAATAGAGCGATTAATCAAAATAGAAATGGGGTAGGCAATTGAAGGAGTGGCAAGTTTTAGAAATTCATTTGGGAGTTTATCTGCAGCTATGCAGCAGGGTTTAAGTTTGGTTAAGGGAGTCTTTATATAATTAGTTTGTATGGGCGTGAAGGAGAAGGCGTTGTGATTACCTCGGCCAGGTTTATGGACAGTAAGTGGCTGAGTTGGTTGGTTGTCTAGTAGTGAAGTGACGGTGTTGAGGAAGTGGGAGTTGAATTGAGTTGAAATAGGGTCTAGGTTGTTTGGGGTGACTGGGGGAAGGGTTGGGGTTCAACTGGGGTTGAGGAGCTGGTTGATGGATTGCCAGAATTTTTGGGGGTTATTTTGGTGTTTCCATTGACAAGATAGGAAGTATATTTGTTTGTCTTTTTCAAACTGTTTCTTTGTTAATTTTCTTAGTTGTTGATAAGTTAAGAGGTCAATTTTTGTCTTTGTATGGTAAGCTGATCAGGCTTCATCTCTTTGCTTCATTAGTAGTTTGATGTCTTTGGTTAGCCATGGGAGGGGCTTAGTTTTAGTGCAAACTTTTCTAGTGGGGGCTAGATTATTAAGAATTGTAAGGAAGCTTTTATGAAATTAATTCAGTTATGAAAATCTGATTGACAGTCATTACTGCTTTACCAAAAAGCATTTATATCGCAGAATGTCTATGTTACTTATCATGTTTTAATGCCATTTTTACTAACACATTCTACTTACGTACTATGCAACCAACATGACAGTACCACATACCATATTTGCATTATTAATGTCTTTCGGCTTTTCCCGGTTAGGAGTCGCCACAGTGGAACTCGGGTCTGCTAATGATTGGCAGTGGATTTTTACTGTGCCAAGTTGACAGCCCGACACCCAACTTTCAAAGAAGGCACACCCATTTATGCACGCACCTACCTGCATGTCTTTAGATGTCACTCGACCATGGGGAGGACATGCAGACTCCACACAGAAGGTGATCCAGCCAAGAATCGAACAGGAGAACCTCTTCCTGTGAGGCGACAATGCTAACCGCTGCACCACCGCGTCTACTATTTACATTATTAATGTAAACTTGTAAAAACACAACCAACATGACAGTATCACATACCATATTTGCATTATTAATGTAAACTTGTAAACTGTAGTGTAAGAAAGGGTTCAGTTCTTGGGCCATTCCTCTTTGGCATTTACTTCTCAGAGGTCAAAGCAAATGTTAAGGGTTTGTGGCTGCAGATTGGAAACTTGGTGCCATCATAAAATCCCCAGAGGACAATAAGGGCTAGCAAGATGGCATGTCTGGAACAAATAGCTGGTGTCAAGACCATGGACTAAAACTAAATGTTATGTATAATCACATCCTTTGGCAAGCATGACTCCCTTGGTGATGATCACATGGACAACATGCTCCTGAAAAAATTGACCCATAGCTAGGGTTCTGGGAACCTATGTCAACAATGAAATGTCCTTTGAGCACCATATATTCGCTGTTATAAGGATGCCTTCTTTCATTGCACAGCTTATATCTAAATGTGTTGTGCCCAGATCCAGGGATGCAATGATCAGCTATACTGATCACTCAGTAGGCTGGTCATTGAGTATAATGGCCTTTTTGTATGTACCTGTCAAAGCACTTGTTAGAACTGGAATGACCACAAAGCTTTCTCACAAAAAACAACAAGGGCCTAAATTGAAAAATTAAGCAGACCATCTAAAAGCCTTGTCCCTCTTCTTAGTGTCATACAGCCTACTGAGTGGCATCCTCTGTTCTGTATATTGAGCTTCACAGACCATATTCTGTCAGACTTATTAATCATTCAAAAGTCTGATGGTATCTTAAACACCTGCTCAAGGTAACAGTTTCTTTTGCAAAATAAATAGAAGTTGATGGAGATGTAGGTTTTTATTACAGAGAACACCTCTTCTCTAGAACCATGTTCCACAAAACATAAAGCAAATTACTGTCTTCAAATGTAATTTGGATGAATGGGTGGGTAAACACAAATTCACACCTGGTGTAGTACCCCTATTCCTCATGGATAGGGGAAGCATTTAAATGTACCAACATATCATTATTTGGCCCATCTCTGGGTGATATGTATGAAAAATATAAGGGCTAATAACTACCATGTGAATCTAAGGCTAGGCTTCTTAAGATCCTCATAGATCAATAACCTAGTAAGGACACACTTACAGGTTATCACTGACGGTCCCATCATGCATCTTCATTGCAATGATTTTACATTGTGGTGCAACCATTCAGTTGGTATACATCATTTTGGAGAGTGTGGCGGCTTGTCTACACATAGAAGAGGGGTATAGGGGGACTTGCCTCTTGCAAAAAATAGCTTTTTTTCAACTTTTGTAGTTTTGTTGACTCACCATTTTTTAAATTAAATTTTTGCTAAAAGGCAAGACGAAAAAGGGATTGCCAACAGATTATAGATCGGCCCCCTAAAAAGTACCTGCTATCATCTGTACCTGTGAACTTGGAAAATATCTCACATTTTCCATAACGTTTTGCACGTACACCTTGATAATTCCAGCTCTGCTGGCCATTTCATTATACTTGCTTAGCAAATCATGTTTGCTTGTAGATACTACCCCTCCCTCTTTGTTTTAGGTATGCATCTGTAATAAGACTTCAGAAATTAGACTTTAAAAACACTGACAAGTATACTTGTTTCAGGAGTGTAGGGATGTCTTCTGTAAAGATGAGCATTCTTACAGGATACACAGGAATTCTTCTTTCCTGATGAAGAAGAAATGAGTTAAAGTGTATCTAGGCCACCTGGAGGCCATCCAGCTCTGAAACTATTTGAGGGTCAGTCTGTCATGAGGTAGACGTTGCTACCTCCTTGCCTAACAATACAGGTGTATTGTCATGGTATCTAATTCTTCTTCCAAGAAAGACAGCAAATACCAATAATCTCTAGTATCAGTTGTTCCCTCTACCTTATTTATTTTTTCTTGTTCCTTCCCTTTATGAACTTGATGCACAGAACTGTATATCTATTGCTTAACATTCATGTATTTCGTCTCAAAAAGATTATTATTATTATTATTATTAGTATTATTATTATTATTATTGTTATTAATGCTCTGTTCAGACTTATGTGTCCTTGGCCTCTCAGTATACACCAGCCTCTCCTTTTCTTCTCTTTGTAGTTGTCTTCTGTTTCATTATGTGTAAACATCACCCTTTCGATTTCTTTTTGTTTCATAAGCTATTCTTTCTTTGCAAAGGATTTATCTTTAGTTTTAAATTGTCCTTACTTAGAGATACCTGATACCTATAGCCTTCCATTATTTGATGTTTCTGTCTTACACAGATAGAAATGACTTCATAACTCTGACTGGGCAGTGTTTTGTCTTCTTTTTTTTACTACTCTAGAAAAGTCTTTCCTGTTGTTACATTTCCCCATCTTAGTGCTCAGTGTTGCTTAGAATTCCCAATTTCTGTACTTTTTTGTTTTAGCTTGATAGAAAGTTCAGAATTCTGGTCAGGTTGTACATTTTATTTTATTGAAATTTGATACTGGGAAAGTCTGATTGGGTAAGTGCCCATTTTTTGTAAAGGCCTAGAGAGAAAAGCTTCAAAGTATTACAAAAACATTTTAAGAACAATAATTTTATAATCTTCAGAAATAATATAAAACCTTTATAGTTTAAAAGATTATACCAAATTAGACGTAATGTGAAAACATTGGTTAAGAGTAGATACAACTTATATGACAATGATTGAATATTTAGAGAAATGTAATCAGTTTATGGATAAATTAAAGGTAAATTAGTATAATGCAAACAGGAATTGCAAAATGAAGTGAGAGAAAAAAAACAGGGTCATGGCATATTCATAAAAAGAGTCAAGGGAGAGAAACTGGTTGAAGTAAGGAAGTGAGTGACGAAGAGAGAGTATGGAGGTGTACGGTATGAATAGGTACTTGTTCATATTTAAGAATATGGTTTATTTTATTTATTTATTTTATGTTATTTATTTATGTATTTAGTTATTTATTTATTTATTCATTCATTTATTTGCATTTGTTTACCGGGGTAGTCCACTAGGCCATTATGAGCCCATTTTTACTGGAGGCTCGGGGGGAGAAGTTCCACAAATAACAAGAAACAGATAGAGTGAAGACATACAATATGAGTACAGTTACAAGACAATATACAGTATGGGTAACATTTGAAATGAGTACACTACAGAAGTATGCACCTTAAAGGAAACATATTTAAACAATTACTTGTATTACTGGTATACTAACACATTAATAAATATAAGGATTAATAAAGGTAAAGAGACAGGCTTTACATAGATATTCCTGACAGCAGAAATAGCGAGGCTAATAATTGGTATTAATACAAAGTGCATTTAGAACATCAGCGTCAACATAAGTAGTGGCAGTTAGGTTTTGAGAGAAGGAGACAAGGAGCAGGTGCGGTTCCATATAGAAGATAAATAGTTTCTTAGGGAGATTTTGAAAGCATCAGGATTTTGAGTGGTTCTAATACTTAATGGTAGAACATTCCATGCTTTGGCTACTGAACAAGAATAAAGAAACTGATCTGCTGGCAGGTTTGTTTTTTGTACCAGCAAAAGGTGCTGATTCTTGGATCTGAGAGGCCTTCTTGGATGGTAGGAACTGAATTTATTTATTTATTGACATTTGTTGACCGGGAAAGTCCACTGGGCCATTGACCCATTTTCAGTGGAAGCCCAGGGAGAAAAGTTCTGTGTTAGTACATAACATAATTAAAGAATATTAAAATATTTGCACATTATATAACATATATGGTAGTACATTCAATACAGTACATAAAAAAACATATTCATAGTTCCATATTCAGATAAAATTTTCCAGAAGGTTTTAAGCAAGGGAGAGAGTAAAGCCAAAGAGTAAAGAGGCAGAAGTATATAGTGAGGTAAGTTGTGAGTGTCACATAGGATAGTTTAGCAAGAGGTAGGAAGAAGGAGAGAAAAATCAGGCAGTAAAGGGCAGCAAGAGATAATGGAAGAAGATTAAAGTCAGGCACTTAAGGGCAGCAATATATATATATATATAGAGGTAAACTGTGACTGCCACATAGGATAGTTATCTAGATAAGAGCAGGACAGTCTGATGGCTTAAAGATTATCTTTTGTGCAGTTGTTAGTTTCAGGTAGGGGAGAGGTACTGAGGTAGTTCAAGCCAGTTGACAGAGTGAAGAGTGGTACAGTGACCGGTATAGTGTTTTGCTTTAGTTGCAGATTTGGCAATTTTGTTATAACAAGTGCAGAGTTTAGCTTTTAGGGAGGACTGGAGATTAATAAGTAGAGGTGCACCATATGTGAATAATGGTAATAGGTAAGTGTAAGCTAGAGCTTGTTTTGTGGAAGAGCTAAGGAAGTATTATGCCTATATATGATACCTAGCTTTTGGTGAGTTTTGCTGATATTGTAATGTACATGTAAGTAAAATTTCAGGTGTTTGTCTATAATTACACCTAAATGTTTTGTGTGGGTAACAGCTTTGATTGCTGTGTTATTCTGACAAAGTATAGAGAATTGGACTTTATTTAAGGGGGTTGTCCTCTTTGGGGTGAAAAGCATGAGCTTAGTCTTATTTGGGTTGAGTGATAGATGATTATTTTCATTCAGGTCTCAGTTGAGGTAAATGCCAATAGTTATTTGTTGTAGATCAGAAAAAGAGTTGGCGGAACATATTATAGTCAAGTTATTTGCGTATTGAATAAGTGATCCTTGACCTAATGAAGAATGAAAATTATTAATGAAAATGCTAAATAGGAGCTTGTGAAGGAGAAAGTTTAGAATACGAATATGCATACATTTTTCCAAGATCTCTGAGACAGGACAGAGAATGGGGGGTCTACTTTAATTAAACAAAAGTGGAATCCGTCAAATGCGAATCCGTCGACACGTAAACAGCGAAATGCAGAAATGTCAAACGCACTAAATAGCGAAATCGGAAATGTCGAATTGTCATAGTTGGCCCGTCTGCGGTATAGCTCCATAAGGTAAGTGTGCGATAGTTACAGACCTTAGAGTTAGGGTGCGGGTTACGGTAAGTGCATAGATAGGTAATGTATGTAAGGTTTAGTGTAGGGTTTTGTTAAGTGTATGTGTGTGGAATATTTACTTTGTGTGGATATAGTTCTGTAGGGTAAGTGTGCGGTAGAACCAAAAAAGTGTGGCTTTTCACTAATAACCAAACAATCCAAACAAAAAAAGCCGTAGAGTGGAATGCGATACTGTTTCCAATTCAACACACGAAAGTGACACCAACCACGTACTTGAACGCTTTTATTGAACAAAATCACATGCGTTTTCGTCCCTTACTCTAGGACTTCATCAGATAAAACCTTTTAAAAAAATCTCAGCCTTTATACTTTACTGACAATCAATTAACCTATAGAATATCATCTCATTATTTTAAATTAACCAGTCAGTTTCCTTTCCTATCTCATTAATATTAATTCCTGAAAAGGAATTTTGAAAAAAGGAAACTCGTATATATACAATACTTTAAAATGAATCTGTTTAAAATTCTTATAAATATTTCAAACATTGTGTTAAACATCATTGGGAAAGTTCATTCATTCAAAATTTAACTATAAAAATGTATATACTAAAGAGACTTCTGTGCAAAATTCTGCAAGCATTAAAAACCTTAATACAATGCCCCCTCTAGTGTCCAAAACCTATATGACATATTAGTTCAACCTTTAGTTTACTTTTCACTTATTATATATATATATGTTGTCCCTTATAACCATTATGTAATTCTTGACCATCCATTTTATATGTCTATTAAATATAACTATATGAATTAAATTATTTATTATATATTAAAAATAAATATATATATATATATGAAATATATAAATATTTATAAATAAATAAATAAATAAAGTTTGTAAAATGTTTAAAATCTTTAAAATTAATATTTTCATGTAAGATTATCATGTGACCACAAACAACCCAGTGAATGTGACTTAAACTTTATTGGCTTTCACTTTTAATATGGGTCCTATGGATAGATTTTCATTTAATCCAGGTCTTTTACATGCATCCAAGTAGACCTGCCACCACAATTCCCTGCTTTCTAATATCTCTTCCCACAAACCTCCCCTAACATCCTGTTGCACTTGTTCCAACACAAAAAATAAATATTTTGCTCCCACACAATTCTTAAAGTGCCTGTATAGTGCGTTGGTTTCTTTTCTTCTTCCAATGTCATATATGTGCTCATATATACGTCTCTTAAAGACCCTTTCTGTTTTTCCAATATAAAACGATTGGCAGTTTTGACAAACTGCCAAATATACTACCCCTTGGGTGTTACAATTAAATCTGTCCTTACTTTTTATTAATCTCTTTCTACTTTCTATAAAAATTTCCTCCTTGTTCATAATGTATGGACATTGTGCACATCTCCCGCACTTAAATGTTCCCACTTTCTTATTTTCCACAGTTTTTTTGTATTTTCCATTTCCTTCTAATTTCTTCTTGATGTTAGGGGGGTTTCTATAAGTCACTTGAGGTGTCATATTTTTAATCTCTTCCAGGTCTGTAATGGCAGAAAATCTCTCCCATTCCCTCTTAAATATCTGTTTAACATCTTTATTTAAGGTATTAAACTCCATAATTAATCTTTTTACGTTCTCATTTGTATTCTCTTTCTTGTTACCTAAAACATCATTCCTTACATCTTTTATTCCTTTTATTGGTTGAAATTTATTTTTTCTACCTAGTTCGACTTCCTCTCTTATTGTACTCACAAACTCTGCCGGGTAACCCCTCTCTAAAAACATTGTTTCTAATTTATTACATTCTTGATGAAAATCATTTTCATCACTTGTCATCCTGGAGCCTCTCACAAATTGGCCTTTTACAATATTTTTCTTACAATGATTTGGATGAAAACTATCATAATGCAAGTAAGAATTACAGAATGTGTCTTTTCTAAATACTTTAGTTTCAAATTTTCCATTTTTCTTGTAAATTTCCACATCCAAATAATTCATAACTTTTGCATTCATTACATAAGTAAACTTTAAATAATTGGTAGTTTGATTTATATAAGTAAAAAATTCCTTGAATTTTTCTTCACTTCCTATCCAAAATATCACTATATCATCCAAAAATCTATGATAGAGTGACCAATATTGTCTAAATGCAGAATTAATTATATATTTCTCTTCCCATTTGCCAAGCACTATATTGGCAAAGGTCGGGGCACAAGCTGCCCCCATTGAGACTCCTGAAATCTGTTTGTAATATTCTCCATTGAACATTAAATAATTATATTTCAAAATGGAGTCCATTAGGGTCACTACAGTTACTTTTTCTTCATGAAACAGCTTCCTATCTGCATATACACTTTCCTCAAATAATTCCATACCTTCAACATGTGGTATACTAGAGAAGAGGTCTATAATGTCTATTGTAACAAAAATTATTTCTTCTTTGTATATATTTGTAGAGAGTTCTCTTAAGAAATCCCATGAATCTCTTAAAATAATTTCATTTTTCATCCATAGGTGTTTGACTTTATTGTCCACATATTTAGCTAATGGGGTAATTTTTGCTCCTTCTGCTGAAACTATTGGCCTTAAAGGGGGATCGATCTGATTCTTATGAATCTTGGGTATGCCAAACATTGTTGCTACCCTTGGCTTCTTTACCTCTAAATATTTATAAGTTCTAATGTCAATAGCTTTATCCATTAATAAATTTTCTAGTACCATATCAATTTTCTTATATGCTACTGCCAACTCATTTTTAGAGGCTATCGAATATTTTCTTTCATCTAAAAGTATAGAATACATTTTAGTTTCGTACATAGTGTTCTCCATAATAACAATCCCTCCCCCTTTGTCCGGTTTCATTACCCTTACTTTGGAATTTTCCATTATTTCATTCAAAACTTCCCATTCCTCTTTCTTCATGTTAGTTATATATTTGTTCTTACCCTTGTCCTTCATTTCTAATTTTCTAATTTCTTTTTCTAGAACGTTCTCAAAATTTTTAATTTGAGGTGCTAAAGGTGGATTAAATACGGAACTCCTAGTCAATTCATCAGTTACAATTTTGTTTCCTTCCATACCCATTTTAGAAGCTAAAACAGTTAAATTTATTTTTCTAGTGAATAACTTAATGTCCAATATTGTACCAGTCACATTTCCTTTTTTCACTGGGTTGTATTTCAAACCTTTGCTAAAAAGACCAAAATGTTCATTTCTTAAAATAATATTACTGAAATTATAAATAGTGAATCCTTCAAAATTACTCTTAAATTCATTCTCAAAATTTATAGTCTCTCCAGTATTTAAATTATTAATGGGAACCGGGGTACTATCTAATAATGTCTCCCCCTCCCCCTTCTCCCCCCCTCACCTGAAAATTTCTTTCTCTGTTATATGGTCCATAATGCTCTTGATTATTTACTTCTAAGGGTGGAAATTCAATGTCATAGTCATACTCAACATTCCTTATTTCTCTGTTTCCACCATTATTAACCTTATTATTATAATTATTCCTAAAATTTCCTTTCATATTAAAAATTGTTGGTTTTGGATAACTACTATTACTTGCATATTCTTTTATGTCCCTATTTAACTTTCCCATTTTTCGTTTTATGATGTCTTCACATTTCAAGTCTATTTCATTTCTCATTTTAAAATATCTCTCTCTTTCTTGTTTGATACCAAAAATGAGATCTTGTTTAATATTAGTGTCCAGCTCATTAATTTCCTGTTCAATTACATTTAATTTCTTTTCATTTTCCTCAATAATGAGTTGTACAATTTCTAGTCCACATCTATTGAAAGCTTTAACCAAATCTTCATGAAACCCCGACCCTACTTGCACATTATTTGGGTATTTATAAACCCTGAGTCCCTTAGGGACTATTTCTTTGATTAAACATTCATTAAGGTATGCATTTTCTATCCTTAACATTCTAAATTTCAACATTAATTCATATAATTTGTCAAGCTTTTCAATATATGTTGTACCATCACTATTTATCACATTTATAGTGTCACTTTCAATGTTAAACAGATAGTCCTTCTTTAACCACTCATTAGTGGTTTTAGGGTTCGAAATAACAGTACCTTTAGTGTTTTGCCGTATTTTAGGTCTAGCCCCTTTGTCCATAATATCATGGTAATTATATTCTTGTACTTCTCCTTCAACTTCCAAGGCCCTCGGTGTTCTCATGGGGTTAAAATTGGATGTCTCCATTTCTCCAGGGTCACCGGCTTCAAGTGTGTCGCCTATAAGCTCCCTCTTCCGCTTAACGGCTTGCCCGTTAGTCCCCTCATGAAATAAAACCTCTGAGTGCACTGCTCCCCATCCTGGAAGCAAGCTCTGGCAAAGGGGCGTAAGCAAGTCGATCAGTTCGGTTAACTGACCTATGAGCTTACGAGTTTGCCCCATCTCTTCCTGTCCTTCCGAACCCATACCAGCAAGATTACGTACAGCAATACCACTCTCCACAAGGTCACAAAGAACCAAAAAAGTGTGGCTTTTCACTAATAACCAAACAATCCAAACAAAAAAAGCCGTAGAGTGGAATGCGATACTGTTTCCAATTCAACACACGAAAGTGACACCAACCACGTACTTGAACGCTTTTATTGAACAAAATCACATGCGTTTTCGTCCCTTACTCTAGGACTTCATCAGATAAAACCTTTTAAAAAAATCTCAGCCTTTATACTTTACTGACAATCAATTAACCTATAGAATATCATCTCATTATTTTAAATTAACCAGTCAGTTTCCTTTCTTATCTCATTAATATTAATTCCTGAAAAGGAATTTTGAAAAAGGAAACTCGTATATATACAATACTTTAAAATGAATCTGTTTAAAATTCTTATAAATATTTCAAACATTGTGTTAAACATCATTGGGAAAGTTCATTCATTCAAAATTTAACTATAAAAATGTATATACTAAAGAGACTTCTGTGCAAAATTCTGCAAGCATTAAAAACCTTAATACAATGCCCCCTCTAGTGTCCAAAACCTATATGACATATTAGTTCAACCTTTAGTTTACTTTTCACTTATTATATATATATATGTTGTCCCTTATAACCATTATGTAATTCTTGACCATCCATTTTATATGTCTATTAAATATAACTATATGAATTAAATTATTTATTATATATTAAAAATAAATATATATATATGAAATATATAAATATTTATAAATAAATAAATAAATAAAGTTTGTAAAATGTTTAAAATCTTTAAAATTAATATTTTCATGTAAGATTATCATGTGACCACAAACAACCCAGTGAATGTGACTTAAACTTTATTGGCTTTCACTTTTAATATGGGTCCTATGGATAGATTTTCATTTCATGAATGAACTTTCCCAATGATGTTTAACACAATGTTTGTAATATTTATAAGAATTTTAAACAGATTCATTTTAAAGTATTGTATATATACGAGTTTCCTTTTTCAAAATTCCTTTTCAGGAATTAATATTAATGAGATAAGAAAGGAAACTGACTGGTTAATTTAAAATAATGAGATGATATTCTATAGGTTAATTGATTGTCAGTAAAGTATAAAGGCTGAGATTTTTTTAAAAGGTTTTATCTGATGAAGTCCTAGAGTAAGGGACGAAAACGCATGTGATTTTGTTCAAATAAAAGCGTTCAAGATGTGGTAGGTGTCACTTTCGTGTGTTGAATTGGAATCAGTAACGCATTTCCACCCTATGGCTTTTTTTGTTTGGATTGTTTGGTTATTAGTGAAAAGCCACACTTTTTTGGTTCTTTGTGACCTTGTGGAGAGTGGTATTGCTGTACGTAATCTTGCTGGTATGGGTTCGGAAGGACAGGAAGAGATGGGGCAAACTCGTAAGCTCATAGGTCAGTTAACCGAACTGATCGACTTGCTTACGCCCCTTTGCCAGAGCTTGCTTCCAGGACGGGGAGCAGTGCACTCGGAGGTTTTATTTCATGAGGGGACTAACGGGCAAGCCGTTAAGCGGGAGAGGGAGCTTATAGGCGACACACTTGAAGCCGGCGACCCTGGAGAAATGGAGACATCCAATTTTAACCCCATGAGAACACCGAGGGCCTTGGAAGTTGAAGGAGAAGTACAAGAATATAATTACCATGATATTATGGACAACGGGCTAGACCTAAAATACGGCAAAACACTAAAGGTACTGTTATTTCGAACCCTAAAACCACTAATGAGTGGTTAAAGAAGGACTATCTGTTTAACATTGAAAGTGACACTATAAATGTGATAAATAGTGATGGTACAACATATATTGAAAAGCTTGACAAATTATATGAATTAATGTTGAAATTTAGAACGTTAAGGATAGAAAATGCATACCTTAATGAATGTTTAATCAAAGAAATAGTCCCTAAGGGACTCAGGGTTTATAAATACCCAAATAATGTGCAAGTAGGGTCGGGGTTTCATGAAGATTTGGTTAAAGCTTTCAATAGATGTGGACTAGAAATTGTACAACTCATTATTGAGGAAAATGAAAAGAAATTAAATGTAATTGAACAGGAAATTAATGAGCTGGACACTAATATTAAACAAGATCTCATTTTTGGTATCAAACAAGAAAGAGAGAGATATTTTAAAATGAGAAATGAAATAGACTTGAAATGTGAAGACATCATAAAACGAAAAATGGGAAAGTTAAATAGGGACATAAAAGAATATGCAAGTAATAGTAGTTATCCAAAACCAACAATTTTTAATATGAAAGGAAATTTTAGGAATAATTATAATAATAAGGTTAATAATGATGGAAACAGAGAAATAAGGAATGTTGAGTATGACTATGACATTGAATTTCCACCCTTAGAAGTAAATAATCAAGAGCATTATGGACCATATAACAGAGAAAGAAATTTTCAGGTGAGGGGGGGGAGAAGGGGGAGGGGGAGACATTATTAGATAGTACCCCGGTTCCCATTAATAATTTAAATACTGGAGAGACTATAAATTTTGAGAATGAATTTAAGAGTAATTTTGAAGGATTCACTATTTATAATTTCAGTAATATTATTTTAAGAAATGAACATTTTGGTCTTTTTAGCAAAGGTTTGAAATACAACCCAGTGAAAAAAGGAAATGTGACTGGTACAATATTGGACATTAAGTTATTCACTAGAAAAATAAATTTAACTGTTTTAGCTTCTAAAATGGGTATGGAAGGAAACAAAATTGTAACTGATGAATTGACTAGGAGTTCCGTATTTAATCCACCTTTAGCACCTCAAATTAAAAATTTTGAGAACGTTCTAGAAAAAGAAATTAGAAAATTAGAAATGAAGGACAAGGGTAAGAACAAATATATAACTAACATGAAGAAAGAGGAATGGGAAGTTTTGAATGAAATAATGGAAAATTCCAAAGTAAGGGTAATGAAACCGGACAAAGGGGGAGGGATTGTTATTATGGAGAACACTATGTACGAAACTAAAATGTATTCTATACTTTTAGATGAAAGAAAATATTCGATAGCCTCTAAAAATGAGTTGGCAGTAGCATATAAGAAAATTGATATGGTACTAGAAAATTTATTAATGGATAAAGCTATTGACATTAGAACTTATAAATATTTAGAGGTAAAGAAGCCAAGGGTAGCAACAATGTTTGGCATACCCAAGATTCATAAGAATCAGATCGATCCCCCTTTAAGGCCAATAGTTTCAGCAGAAGGAGCAAAAATTACCCCATTAGCTAAATATGTGGACAATAAAGTCAAACACCTATGGATGAAAAATGAAATTATTTTAAGAGATTCATGGGATTTCTTAAGAGAACTCTCTACAAATATATACAAAGAAGAAATAATTTTTGTTACAATAGACATTATAGACCTCTTCTCTAGTATACCACATGTTGAAGGTATGGAATTATTTGAGGAAAGTGTATATGCAGATAGGAAGCTGTCTCATGAAGAAAAAGTAACTGTAGTGACCCTAATGGACTCCATTTTGAAATATAATTATTTAATGTTCAATGGAGAATATTACAAACAGATTTCAGGAGTCTCAATGGGGGCAGCTTGTGCC
This sequence comes from Protopterus annectens, assembly GCF_019279795.1. Taxonomy (NCBI): domain Eukaryota; kingdom Metazoa; phylum Chordata; order Ceratodontiformes; family Protopteridae; genus Protopterus; species Protopterus annectens. The sequence continues at coordinate 643,832,709 of NC_056751.1, read as the reverse complement.
CCGACCTTTGCCAATATAGTGCTTGGCAAATGGGAAGAGAAATATATAATTAATTCTGCATTTAGACAATATTGGTCACTCTATCATAGATTTTTGGATTATATAGTGATATTTTGGATAGGAAGTGAAGAAAAATTCAAGGAATTTTTTACTTATATAAATCAAACTACCAATTATTTAAAGTTTACTTATGTAATGAATGCAAAAGTTATGAATTATTTGGATGTGGAAATTTACAAGAAAAATGGAAAATTTGAAACTAAAGTATTTAGAAAAGACACATTCTGTAATTCTTACTTGCATTATGATAGTTTTCATCCAAACCATTGTAAGAAAAATATTGTAAAAGGCCAATTTGTGAGAGGCTCCAGGATGACAAGTGATGAAAATGATTTTCATCAAGAATGTAATAAATTAGAAACAATGTTTTTAGAGAGGGGTTACCCGGCAGAGTTTGTGAGTACAATAAGAGAGGAAGTCGAACTAGGTAGAAAAAATAAATTTCAACCAATAAAAGGAATAAAAGATGTAAGGAATGATGTTTTAGGTAACAAGAAAGAGAATACAAATGAGAACGTAAAAAGATTAATTATGGAGTTTAATACCTTAAATAAAGATGTTAAACAGATATTTAAGAGGGAATGGGAGAGATTTTCTGCCATTACAGACCTGGAAGAGATTAAAAATATGACACCTCAAGTGACTTATAGAAACCCCCCTAACATCAAGAAGAAATTGGAAGGAAATGGAAAATACAAAAAAACTGTGGAAAATAAGAAAGTGGGAACATTTAAGTGCGGGAGATGTGCACAATGTCCATACATTATGAACAAGGAGGAAATTTTTATAGAAAGTAGAAAGAGATTAATAAAAAGTAAGGACAGATTTAATTGTAACACCCAAGGGGTAGTATATTTGGCAGTTTGTCAAAACTGCCAATCGTTTTATATTGGAAAAACAGAAAGGGTCTTTAAGAGACGTATATATGAGCACATATATGACATTGGAAGAAGAAAAGAAACCAACGCACTATACAGGCACTTTAAGAATTGTGTGGGAGCAAAATATTTATTTTTTGTGTTGGAACAAGTGCAACAGGATGTTAGGGGAGGTTTGTGGGAAGAGATATTAGAAAGCAGGGAATTGTGGTGGCAGGTCTACTTGGATGCATGTAAAAGACCTGGATTAAATGAAAATCTATCCATAGGACCCATATTAAAAGTGAAAGCCAATAAAGTTTAAGTCACATTCACTGGGTTGTTTGTGGTCACATGATAATCTTACATGAAAATATTAATTTTAAAGATTTTAAACATTTTACAAACTTTATTTATTTATTTATAAATATTTATATATTTCATATATATATATATATATTTATTTTTAATATATAATAAATAATTTAATTCATATAGTTATATTTAATAGACATATAAAATGGATGGTCAAGAATTACATAATGGTTATAAGGGACAACATATATATATATAATAAGTGAAAAGTAAACTAAAGGTTGAACTAATATGTCATATAGGTTTTGGACACTAGAGGGGGCATTGTATTAAGGTTTTTAATGCTTGCAGAATTTTGCACAGAAGTCTCTTTAGTATATACATTTTTATAGTTAAATTTTGAATGAATGAACTTTCCCAATGATGTTTAACACAATGTTTGAAATATTTATAAGAATTTTAAACAGATTCATTTTAAAGTATTGTATATATACGAGTTTCCTTTTTCAAAATTCCTTTTCAGGAATTAATATTAATGAGATAAGAAAGGAAACTGACTGGTTAATTTAAAATAATGAGATGATATTCTATAGGTTAATTGATTGTCAGTAAAGTATAAAGGCTGAGATTTTTTTAAAAGGTTTTATCTGATGAAGTCCTAGAGTAAGGGACGAAAACGCATGTGATTTTGTTCAATAAAAGCGTTCAAGTACGTGGTTGGTGTCACTTTCGTGTGTTGAATTGGAAACAGTATCGCATTCCACTCTACGGCTTTTTTTGTTTGGATTGTAAGTGTGTGGTAGTTACGGACCTTAGGGTTAGGGAGGGGTCAAGGGTTGTGCATAGATAGTTGTGTTTGTGGGGTTTAGTGTAGGGTTACAAGTGGGATTTTGGTGCTTTAATTTAAGGTTAGTAGTAGGGTTTTGGTTAGTGTATGTATGTGTTTTTTGTGTTGTGTTTGCGTATGTAGTATGTTACGGGCAGTGGGATTGGCTGACTATTGTGGTTTCGATGTTTAAATTTCACAGTTTTGCATGTTCAACGTTATCGCATTTCACTGTTTATGTGTCGACGGATTCATATTCGACAGATTCCACTTTTGTTTAATTAAAGTAGACCCGAGAATGGCTATGTCTGAAATTTTAGATATCAGAATTATTGCAACCTTTATAAAGAGGAAGAATAAATGCTTTTTTACAGATCTTAGGGACATAAGATTCTTGGATGGGCAATAGCTTCGGTTGCTAGTTGTAGGAATTGTGTAGGTAGGTTGTCAGGAGCATTAGAGCAAACTGTAAGCTTGAGAAGTAATCTTTTTATTGTGGTGGTAGGAATGGGTTTAAGAGAGAACATTGATGCAGGATGGGTGGAGTAGTTGTGAAAAAAATGAGAGGTTGAGGTGGAAGATGAGCAAGAGAATAGTTTAGATGGCATTGCATGGTTTGTGCTGCTATGGGCTTGGGGAAAAGAAGCAGTAATGTGAGCTAAAGCATCGATAAAATAAGAGTTAAAGAGTGTGGCTGTTTCTTGAGAAGTTTTGTTCGGATGTGAACTTGGGTTACTCTTTGTGCCTGGATTTAGTAGTGAAGTAGTAGAATTCCAAATGTGTTTTGGATTTAACTTGTAGTTTTTTCAAATAATGGTCTTTTTGGCTTTGTTGATTAGTCTTTTTGCCTGGTTTCAAAGTTGTTTGAATTTCAGTAGATCTGGAGTGTTTTTATTTGCTAGCCATTGTTTCCAGATTTTGTCTATGGTTTTCATAAGTTTTTTTAGTGGCCTTTGTCAGCCATGGGTCATGGTTTACTTTGATCTGCTTTAGATGAAGAGGAGCAAGGCTATTTAGTGTATGTAGAAATGTTGAATTGACTGCATCATCTAGTGGAAGAGGTTTTATCACGTGCCAGTTAATCTTTTTTAGAGTATATATAAAGCTCTTTAGGTTGAATTTTTTGAGGTTCCCTATTAGTTTATACTGATACTGCTTTTGCAATGAAGGGCTAGTTCAGTAAATAAAGGTGGGGAGGTGGTCACTGAAGGTGTTTGGGGGAGTACCGGCAGGAGATATTTTATTCGGGTTGTTGACTAGAATCCAATCTAAAATGGAGTCGCAGTCATTGTTCTCATTAGTTCTGGTTGGAGAAATGATAAGCTGGGCAAAATTATATAGATTGATGTTTGAAGATGGAATGTTGGGACAGAGGTCTAGCCAGTTGATATTTACATCGCCTAAGAGAATGGTTTCATTCTTGATATTGTTGCATATCCAGGCAAGAATTTTCTCCAGCAAGGCTAGGTTGTTTCCCAGGGGTATATAGGGGACTATGCTACATATATTTTTACAGTCATTCACTTTTAGGAAGGGAATAAGAATTTCAGCACTGGCAACGTGTGGAGTAGGATTTGTATAGGGAACTATATTATGGGAGGAAGGAAAGAGTAGTGCAACAGCACCTTACTTTTTGTGGGGTCTATCAGATCTTAATGTAGCAAAGCCTGGAGGGAAAAATTCAGAGTCCTTAATGTATGGTTTTAGCCAGGTTTCAGTAGCAACAATGAAGCCAGGTTGATTATGGGAAATCCATGTGTTAAAGTCTGGGATTTTATTACAAATGCTTTGTAAGTTTAAATTGATCATATACAAAGATTTTTGGAATTGCTGGTATTAGGTTGTGTAGGGGTAATAACTGAAGGGGGTCAGGATTAGGGTGGACATCTCCACATAAAGATAAGGTAGTTAGTCTGAGGTGATAGTGTGTTGGCTGATGTTTTCTGAAGGGAATGGTAAAGTACATTAGTAGGTTGGTGGTTGAAATATGTGACACAATGAACTAGATATTATTTTTTAGTAGGAGTATGTTTATTCTGTGTAGAATGGGTTTTATTTGATAAAGGTTGGGAGATATGTCTGAGAAACTTTCAGAAAGGTTAAATAGAGGAGCTTATCCTGGTGTTCAGCAAGAAAAGAGCCATATTTTGGCTGGGAAGTTTTCTAGAATGGTTTTAAGGGACAAGAGGGAGGGAATCAACTTGATGGATACAGGTAAGGAGTTCCAGGCCTTAGCAATATGGTATGAGTAGAGAGAATGCCCAGCAGATTTGCTAGGTTTGTGGGCAGAGAGGAGATTTTGGTCATTGGGTCATAATCAGTGGCTGGAAATTTAGTCATGCAAGAATGGTATTCAGTGTTGGTCAGGCAGCTGGATGCTGGATAATTTTATAGGTGGTAAGAAGCTGTGTATATGTTAGTTGATGGGGTAGTTCAAACCAATTTAGGCTTTTTAGTGCTATAGAGTGGTGGGTTCTGAAAGAGGTATTTGATGCAAATTTAGCCAATTTATTACAGTATTGTTCAAGTTTTGATTTTTGTGATGCTTGGAGGTTAGTAAGGATGGGGGTGCCATAAAGTAATTAGGGAAGGAGGTTAAGTAGTGGCAATTGTAGCTTTAATTGTGTTGGGGAAAAACTTTTTGGCTCTGTAAAGCATCCCTACTTTTTGGTGATTTGTTATGCAATTTTGTATATGCAGGTCAAATTTAGGATTACCATCCACTATTATTCCTAATAATTTGCTTTGAGAAGTGACTACAGTGGTTGCATTATTAAGACAGATGATGTTACATTTTGTTTTTTTCATGAGAGAGGGATTGGGGAAAAAGTATTTTTGGGAGGGTTGAACAAGAGTTGTATGTTAATTTTTTTGGGCGATGTGCCACGTTGTTAGATGTGCATATGAGTGTGAAGTCATCTGTGTATTGTATTAGGGAGGCTTGTTCTGTGGATGTGTGGGGCCAGGTGGTGAGAATGTTAGAGGGGACAAGGATAGTATGTTGTGGTACACCAGTGTTGACTGGGAGGTATGGATAGAGGTTGAAGTGCCATTTTACTAACTGTTACATATCGTACAGTTATCTTTTGAACCACAGAAGGGTGGGCTGAGATAGACCTAGTGAGGGCATTTGAATTAGAAGTTTGCATGTGTCGAACTGTGTTGAAAGCTTCAGACAAGTCTAGAAACAAGGAAAAGATTAGCTTGCCATTATCTCTAGCTTTTTTGACAGTATCTATTAAGGTTAGAAGTACAGTGTTAGTACAATGGGAGGGGTGGAAGCCATGTTGTGTAGGGGATAGGACTTTTTCCTACAGGAGATAGTTTAGCAATTGTTTTGAATATATTTTTCAAGTAATTTAGTTGAGGGGGATGAGATTGCTATCGATGAAAAGTTATCAATTATCTGTTGAAGTTCCTTCTTTATGAAGAGGGATAATGTGCGATTTTTTTTTCAGAGAAAGGGAATGTGGGATTCCTGGACTGACTTATTTATATGGATTGAAACAGGATAGGCAATGCTATTGGTGGCTTTTTTTTTAACTTTAAAAATGCTTTAATTTGTTTAAATTAATATAATTTAAATACAATTCATGACACAAATAAATATACAACATATAACTAAATAACTTCTTAACATTGTGAAACTATATACAGCAGTGTCCACTCAGAATATGACATAATTGAACATTATATGAGGAAGAAATCATAAAGTCATGCATTTTTGTCCATTTTTGTCCATTTTCTCTAGTATTTCCATCACTTTTATACAACTGTTATAATATGATGTAGGTCTGTTGGTTCTGTTCTTCAGACTACAGATTTCCATTCTTCCAACTGTTAATGCAAGGTTTTTGAATTTGTTGAAGGTAGGAGAAGCCACACTTTTCCAATGAGTGGTGATGATCTTTCATGCTATAACTAATAATGTCCATAAAGTTCATAGGTTCATAGGTAGGTACTAGGCTATCGGCCATAGGGCCTATTCAAGACTAGCCAAAAAGGTACCCTGAGTTTCGCCACCCAAGAAAATTATTTTCCTGTGCCCCTGTCGACAAGAGCCACAGAGGTGATCCCCGGCTTGAATTTCCTAATTCCCATCCAATCATCAAGATTTTTCTTGAAGAGTGCTAATGAGGAATTTTGCTTGACATAGATGGGTAGTTTGTTTCAGAGTATGGGAAATCTCTGGGACAGGAATCTATCCCTCCAGCATGTTCTGTTTATTGTGGTGACAAGGCTTAGGTCCCTAGAGCATGTAGCTCAGAGGGATTGGGATTTCTTTAAGTGGAGCATGTCCAACAGCTCCGGGCTTAACATAGCTTTGTATGTTAGGCAAGGATCGCCCCTGAGTAGAGGATATGCGATGGAGTAAAGCTGGAGTTTTTAGAGATGGTCTGCGTAGGGCATCTGTTTGAGGCCAGTAATCCTCTTTGTGAGGTACTTCTGCTGCCTTTCCAGTTGTTGTAGATGTCTTGTTAGGGACATACCAAAAGGGGCGTTATACTCTATAATAGGTCAATGAGTGACGAGTAGAGGTGAGCAATGACCTCTTTTTTCCTGGATGAGAAACCTTTTGTGATGAGGTGTGCCACATAGAAGGATTTCCTGACTACTGTGGCGATGCGATTATCAAAAGAAAGACTACTGTTCACCTGTGTCCCAAGGTCTCTTATCACACTTTTGGTCTTAAGTAGACTACCACCTATAAGGTAGCTCATGGGTACAGAGTTTTTACCAAATGGTATGACAATGCACTTTTTGGCACTGAGCTTGAGGCCATGGTTTTGACACCAGGCATCTGTCTCAGTGAAGCCCTTTTGCAGGCTATCCACATCATTAGGAGTTTCAATTATGGCTCCTAGTTTGCAGTAATCTGTGAACTTCTTTAACCAAAGACCTCCTGTGTTAGCCTGTATGTCAGAAAAGTAGATACCAAACAGGAGAAGACCCAGGACTGAACCCTGTGGTACTCCACTTGTCACTGGTCTGAAGTCGGATTTGGAGTCTGCTACTTTCACAGTGTAGGTTCTGTCAGTGAACCAGCTGGCAACCCATTTTGCAACATAGGGATTTATACCTAGTTTAGTGAGTTTATCTATAATTCCAGAGTGGGAGATTGTGTCAAAAGACTTGGCGAGATCTAGATAGGCTGTGTGAACCACCTTACCCTTGCCTACGGCTTTGGTGACTGCTTCAAAGAAACCAATCAGGTTTAGGAGACATGATCTGCCTTTTGCAAACTGGGTAGGGTCCAGAGTTTGGAGATTACCAATGTCTTTGTTTATAAGTTCCATGATGATATATTCCATGGCCTTGCAGACAAGGCTTGTTAGGCTAATGGGGCGGTAGTTCCTGGGGTCCATGGTGTCTCCCCTTTTGTGGACTGGGATAACCATCACTGTGCACCCTTCAGTGGGCACAAAGCCTGAGGTGAGGCTATGATTGAACATGGTGCTTAGGTGAGGTGCCAGTTCATTCTGTAGTTCATGTAGAATGCAGCCTGGGATGTTGTCAGGTCCCATGGATGCTGTGTTCTTGGCTTCGGAGAGTGTGATTTTTACCTGTGCAGCCATGATTACAGGAACTTTGCATTCTTCTGGTATAGAAATGGGCCCTTTAGGGGGTGAGAGGGGGGTAAAGTTAGCACTGAACCTATCTGCCAGGATGTTGGCAATATCAGTTGGTTCTGTATATTTAGTGCCATTGTGCTGTAACTCAGAGCAGATCTGAGTGTTGCCTTTGAGATTATTGACATAGCTATAGAATGCTTTGTGGTTGTCTTTAGAATCAGTGGCGATTTTGTTTTCATAACTAGCTTTGGAGGATTTTATGAGGTATCTCATCTTCTTACTGAGGCTGACCATGGAGTTCTTCCAGTCAAGGGATTTTACTCTTTTTTGCAACAGTTTCTTTCTTCTGTTGTAGAGTTTGTTTATGGCAGGGGACGACCAGATTGGCTTCCTTTTTTTGGAGGATTTCTTCTTGGTTCTGTTAGGGTTAGCACAATCCATGCACTCGTGTAAGTGCTTATAAAGTGCATTTGTGTAGGATTCAGCAGTGGTACCTCTATTGAACGTCTGCATGGGTGTTGTGAAGTTTGCCACTTCTGTCTTAAGAAGCATGAAGTTGGCTTTGGAAAAATATTTTACAGTGGTTTCCCTAATGGGGCTGGGGGTGGGATGTGGATGTCTAGACTGATTAGCTTGTGGTCGGATCTGACCAACGAGGAATTGAACTCTGGTGTGGAACACCGGTCACCCATGTTTGTAATGACCTGGTCCTAATATTGCTACCTCTGGTGGGGGTGTGGATAAGTTGATTCAAGGCATTGGAATTTATGAATTCTAGAAAACGTTGAGCAAAAGAGTTGGTACATAAGTAGTTTTCCCAGTTAATGGTGGGGTAGTTGAAATCTCCCATTATTAGGGTGTTGGGTTGTACCCTAATATTTTCCAGTGTATCAAAAAATGAGGAGTGGGAATCCTGTGGGATGGTGAGGGATCTGTAGCATGTTACAATTTGGATTGCGGTCTTGCCCAGAGTTTGTTGCAATTGGATAATCTTGGATGCACTATGCTGAGCAACTAGCCTGGAGGTGTGGATATCCTTAATGAATATGGACACACCTCCACTGTTAGTGTTTCAGTCCAGGTTAGGTGGCCGAAAGGTGTGGTATGAATTATAGCCTGGTAATGCATGGGTGCTCTCTGGAGCCTTGAACCAGGTCTCTGTTCCCCATTTTAAGGAGTGCCTTGAGTGAATGCATTTTGAGATTTAGACTTCTAGCATTGAGTAGCATTACTCTCAGATTTTTCTTGCTTGTACCTGTTATGGTGGCAAATTTTTCATTTGAACCTTGCCTAAAAAAGGCACTATAGGAATGGCAAGAGCCTTAGCTAGTATCCGGAATCCCAAGGCCGACAGGTGCAGACCATCTCTGGCAAAGCATCGTGGTCTGTCGATCATGTCATCCCAGGCAGACAGATACTGGATCCCCTTAGAATGACACCAGAAGCTTAGCCAATTGTTGAAGTCAATCATTTTGTCCTTGTACTGTGGTATCATTCTGGGTGATGGCAGGATGCTACTCAGGGCTAGGGTCATACCTGCCTGGGCTACAAGATCAGAGAGCTCCTCCATGTCTCTTTTCATGTAGTCCAGGGAGGTACATCTCATGTCATTCACACCAACATGGACAATGACAGAGTCATATTTGTACCTGTTATGGAGTGACCTGAGTGCATGCATTATGTGGCAGATCCTGGCACCCGACAGGCAGCTGACAGTAACTTTCTCCTTGTTTTGCCTGGTGAGTGGAACATCAGTGTGCCTGACTATAGAGTCACTTATGAGAGTGTTGGGTACGTTGTTATGCCTTATGAGCTGTGGTTGAGTGGCATACTGAGTTTGTGGGCTATGTGTCATCTGGGTTGTGTTGGGGGGGTGGAGGTTGCATGCATTTCTGCTTTGGCGATCTCTGTTGCTTGAGCAGATTTTTATTGAGAGCCTCCGTGAATGTAGGTGTGTGATTTGTGTTGCTATGTGTGTGTTTTTGTGGTATAGGTTTTGAGGGACTATGTGATGAGTGTGGTGTGGTGCAAGTGTTTATCTTCTCCTCTTGACTGTCTAGTCCAGTCTTGGCTATATAAGTGCATCTTTCACAGGTTGTAGTGTTGGGTGGTAGGAGGAGAGGGTTATCTGTGTACATGAGGCAATTGCTGCATTGCCCCAAGATGCCCAGATTCATCAGGTAGTCAGGAGAAAACACCAGGAGCTGACCCTTAGACATGCCTGGATAGGTGCTTATTTATTAAGTACTAAAAACTGTTTACCTCTAGACAAGTGAGGAAAGTTGAATGCTGTAATAATTTGTAGCTTATTTAGTGCTTACAATGAGTTCTGAACTAGTGCTGAGCTCAAAGAAACAGATTTAAGTACTAAAACTAAAAAAAAATGGCTAGTTCTAAGGGAAATTTTGAAGAGCAGACTTTATAGTGCCAGGAATAGTTAACCCTAGCTAAGCGGCAATGCATAAAGTGTATTTTACTTTGTAATATAATAATAGCAAATGAGCAAACTGATTTAAACAAATTATCCAATAAAAAGCTAAAAACTTAGCCCTGTTCCAGCAGTCTTTGATCAGACAAGTTCTAACTGCACACTCCTGCCACTAGGGTGCAGGGGAACTTTCTCCAAAAAAGATGATCTGGATTAGTGCTCAAGTTATACAAACAAAGCTAGATTCAGCAGGTCTAAATTTAGTCTATGCTACAGCAAACAAGGCATATCAATTTCAGAAAGAAACAGTTCAAATAAGCAGGCATGAGAAGCCTTTAACCGGAAACTCCCAGCTCAGAAGGGTGGAATCTACCCTCTCCTCCCATAAGAGTGCAGACCACACTTTCTTAATGTAAAATAACTGGCCCATAGCCCAAGTGCTTAAACTAGAACTAATACACTCTTAGAATAATAGACACTAAGCCTTCAATCAGCAACTCCCAACTTAAAAGGATGTAAGCTACCTGTCCTGCCACAACAGTGCAGACCATAGGTTCATAGGTTCATAGGTTAATACTAGGCTATCTGCCCTAGGGCATTTATAAGCCTAGCCAGAGTGTGTTTGGCTTTCACCACCCTTTTAGATTAGTTGACTGTGCCTCTGTATAGTAGGTCACAGAAGGTAGCCCTTTTAAGTTTAGTTTACTGTACCTCTGTCAAGCAGGGACACAGAAGAGATCCCAGGGTTAAATTTACGATATCCCATCCACTCGTCAAGATTTATCTTGAAGAGGGTCAGTGAGGGGCTCTGCCTAACATGGATTGGGATTTTGTTTCAGAGTGAGGGGAGCCTCTGGGATATGAATCTGAACCTCCAGCTTGTCCTATTTATTTCTGTGCTGAGGTTCAAGTCCCTGGAGCGCGTAGCTCTAAGTGATTTGGATTTCCTGAGTTGGAGCATGTCCATTAATTCTGGGTTGGACATGGCTTTATACGTCAGACACAGATTGCCTCTGAGTAGGCAGTACGCAACCGAGTAGAGCTGCAGCTTCTTCAGCCGAACTGCATAGGGCATCTGTTTGAGTCCCTTGATCCTCTTGGTGAGGTACTTTTGGGGTCTTTCCAGTTGCTGCAGGTGTCAGGTAAGGTACATCCCAAATGGAGCACTGTATTCAATTATGGGCCTGATAAGTGATGAGTAGAGGGGCACAATGACCTCTCTTGATCTAGATGTGAAACCTTTCGTGATAAGGTGGGATATATAGAAGGTATTTCTAACCACTTTGGCAACGTGATTGTCAAAGGACAGATTGCTATCTACTTGGGCCCCCAAGTCCCTAATTACTTCTTCCATACTTAATGGATTACCACCTATGTGGTAATTTGTGGGCACTTTGTTTTTCCCAAAGGGGATGACTATGCACTTTTTGGCATTTAGCTTTAGGCCATGGCTCTGGCACCAGTTATCTGTCTCTGTGAGACCCTTTTGGAGGATGCTTGTGTCAGCCAGAGAGTCGATTATGGCACCCAGTTTGCAGTCATCTGGAAACTTGGTCAGCCATAGTCAACCCTTGTTAGCCTGTACCTCGGAGAAATATATACCAAACAAGAGAGGTCCCAGGACTGAGCCTTGTGGGACATCACTTGTAACTGGTTTAGAGTCTGACATGGCACCTGCTATTCTGACCATGTGGGTTCTATCCCTGAGCCAATTTGCAACCCATCTTGTGACATAGGGGTTGATATTTAAGTTGGTGAGCTTATTTATGATGCCCGAGTGGGGTATTGTGTTGAAGGCTTTTGCGAGGTCTAGGTAGGCTGTGTGAACTACCTTCTCTTCATCTATGGCTTTGGTAACTATTTCAAAGAAGTCAACCAGGTTCAAGAGGCAAGATCTGCCCTTGACAAAGCTAAATTGGGTAGGATTCAGTGTCTGGAGGTTCCCAATGTCTTTGTTTATGATTTCCATGATGGTACGCTCCATAGCTTTGCAGACCAGGCTAGTCAGGCTTATAGGGCAATAGTTTCCGGGGTCCGTTGTGGCACCACCTTTGTGGAGTGGGACCACTGTTGCTGTGTGCCATTCCTTGGGTACATATCCTGTAGTAAGGCTGAGATTGAACAGTGACTTTATATGAGGGTTTAGTTCTTCTTGGAGCTCGTGTAAGACACAGCCCGGGACACCGTCTGATGCTGTGTTTTTTGCGTTGGAGAGGGCAGCTCTCACCTGTGCATCTGTGATCTCTGGAAGGCTACACTCTTTAGGGATAGACATTTGCCCTTTTGGGGAGGAAGGGGGGGAGAAGTTTGCACTGAACCTTTCTGCCAGGTTGTTGGCAATGTCTGTGGGTTCAGTGTATTTTTTGTCATTTTGCACTAACTCAAAGCATATCTGGGAGTTGCCTCCCAGGTTCCTGACATAACTAAAGAAGGCGTTGTGATTATCTTTAGTATCTTGTGCAATTTTTCTTTTGAAGCTGGCCTTAGATGATTTTGTGAGGGATTGTAGTTTCTTGCTAGTACTGATCAGAGATGCTTTCCCTTTTTGGGATTTTGCTCTATCATGTAGTAGCTTTCTCCTTCTGTTGTATAGCTTATTTATGGCCGGGATCCACCAGACAAGTCTCCTGCCTTTGGAGGAGTGAGTCTTGGTTTTATTTGGGATAGCATGCTCCATGCATTCCTGTAGGTGTCCATAGAATGCTTTTGTAAAGGATTCTGCGTTTTGGGCCATATTTTCCACTGGCCCGGGGGCTTTGAAGGATTCCACCTCGGTTTTGAGAAGTGTGAAGTTTGCTTTTGAGAAGTTCTTCACCGTGGTTTCCTTGGCTGGGGGTGGGGACGGAATATGGATGCCCAGTGAGATTAGTTTATGGTAAGATCTTACCAATGAGACCTAAATGTAAAACAACTGGTCTGAAGCCCAAGTGCTTAAACCAAAAGGCTTAGAATAACAGTTACAATTTAATCAGGCTACTACCAAGCAATAATAAAAGCAGCAGAATAAATACATTTGAGTACTTTTAAGAAGAGGCAAAAGCAAAATAAAGTGCAATTTTTTTTTTTTTTAGTAAAGTGCAAAGAGAGAGGAAGGAGGAGCAAAGGTTAAGAACCTAAGTGGGTTGGCCTTCTCAAATGTTCTCTCTGTATTAAGTAGAATGAACACCAGGCTGGGAGGGGTGTCCCAGATGAAATTTACAGTAGGGGTGGGCAACTGCAAAGCCACCAGGTATAACAACTCTACAAAAATAGGGTGAGAGGGAGGGGGAAACAAAAACAGTTTTAGGACAGATGGGAAACATAGAACAATGCCAGAAAACATATAAAATAATTCAGTCAGGCAAACAATAATTCAGTCAGGCAAAATTAAGACAATGCAGAACTCTGAAAGGTTAAAATGTCAAGAAATATACTTATCAATCAGTGAGAAGGAGGGGGGAAACAAAAATTGTTTTAGGACAGATGAGAAACATAAAACAATGTCAGAAAATAAATAAAATAATTCAGTCAGGCAAACAATAATTCAGACAGGCAAAATTAAGACAATGCAGAACTCTGAAACGTTAAAATGCCAAGAAATATACTTATCAATCAGCGATTTATTTCCAGACGGTTTGAGAATCACAACAGCTAGAACACCAGGAGTTTCCAACAGTGTATGCAATAATTTACAAACAGAAACTATTTTTAAATCAACAAGCCTTGAAGCAATCAGATAACATAAAAGCTGTTAGACCAGTTTTATAAACTCCACCTCAGAAATTGGGGGTAAGCAGTTTGACAGATCTTAATCCGCGGTAGTGGTGCTGTGGTAGCGTTGTCGCCTCACAGCAAGACGTTGTCCCGTTTGATTCTCAGTTAGAGCATCTTCTGTGGAGACATGCATGAATGGGCGTACCTTCGTTGAAGGTTGTGCGTTAGGGCCGTCAACTCAGCACGTAAAAATCAACTGCCAATCATTAGCGGACCGGAGTTCCGCTGTGGCGACCCATAACCAGGAAAAGCCGAAAGACACAACAACTTGGGTATGGGAGAATTAAATAATATCATTGACTTTGTTAGTTGAAAATCATTAATATTGTTCCAGTAATCAGTGAAGCATTTACATCCATAGAAAATATGTTGCCAGTTGGCTTTTAATTTAATCTCACATCTTCAACATAATTCTTCATTGACAAAAATTAAAGCTATTTTGTGAGGTGTTAAAAAACTCCTATGTAGAAATCTCCAAGTAAATAATTGCAAATGAATTGATAGTGTTGAATGTTTTGAGGATTTAAAATTTTTTTTTCCTCTTCAGATGGGGGGGTGATCATTTATTAATGTAAAATAATTCCAACATGTTTTGGTATGATATGTTTTTGTTTCTTTAACAATTGTGTAAATATTAAATAAATAACCATTACCCTGATAGGGTTGATTTGTGATTAATATAAAGTATTTAATAAATATGGGAATGCCTTGTCTGACAGAAGCTTGCATTAGATCTATTTTATTTGTAAGAAATTGCCTGAGGTTTTTGTATCTAGGTTATAATCATTAATTATTTGATCATTGGATAGAACTTTTTCCAGTTTTATTAACTGAAGCCAGAAGATTAAAGATCTCTCTTTAAGCATGTTCATTGTATGTATTTGGAATGTTTCAAAATTATTAGGTGTAAAGGATATAGCAAACGTTACAAAAACAAACATGAATGGATGCTTGGATTTTTATTTATAAATTTCTTAAAGATTGATAATGTAGAATTTATACAATTTGATGATAATTTGATGGTTTTGTTTCTTAATATATATCTTTGAGCATACAACAGAGGGGGTTTGGTAAAATATCTAGACATTCTTGAATATGTGGATGTTTATTTTCTAGATAGATCTGTTCATGAATGTGTTTCCATATGGGAGAGTAAGAAGTGGTCATCCATACTGTTGTATCTTTAATAACAGATGATATAATATATGTCTCAATGTCTGGTAAGTTAATTCCTCCATCTTGCCAGACCGGTAGATCTTTGTTTAAGGCAATTTGGGTTTTATTTAGAAACCATAAGAAACTTAATATTAATTTATTGTATCTTTGAATAATATATTTGGGAGGAGGGATTGTCAAATGTTGTATTTAATATAACACTTTGGGAAAGGCTATTGACTTTATTAGGTATAATCTATCTCCCATTGTAAATATGCATTTGTTCCAGTTAGACATCACTAGTTCTATTTTTATCTAGTATTATATTATAATTAAGTACAATTGAGTCATTTAAATCATCTGATAGGTTAATACCTAAATAAGAGGGTTTGCCATCTCTTACAATATATTTAGATAATTTTTTTACTTATGTGTTTCTCATTACAATTGGTAAGTGATATTTTTGTTTTGTTTTCATTGAACTGTAGGCCTGAAATATTTTGATAATTGGTCATAGATTTAAATAGTTCTTGCAGAGATTGATTAGTATCATTTAAATTCAGACCAATATCATCAGCAAAGAGTTGGAGTTTTAAATTTAATTCCCTATTAATTTGTATTCCTTTAATTTTGTTGTTTACTCTGATATTATTTGCAAAGGGTTCTATCAGCAGTGCAATATTAATGGTGATAAAGGGCATCCTTGTTTGGTCCCTTTCTTAACTGAAATGGGTTCTGATCTATGTGATCCCAATTTGACATAGGCTATGGAATGTTCATATAACGATTTAATTAATGTATTAAAGGCCATAGGGAATTTGTATTCATTTAAAACTAATAGAAGATAGTTCCAATCAACAGAATCAAAGGCACTATTGATATCTAAAGAAATTATGTTCAAGTTTAAACCTCTAATTTTATAATAATCAATTAGTGGATTTAGTAGTGAAGTAGTAGAATTCTAAATGTGTTTTGGATTTAACTTGTAGTTTTTTCAAATAATGGTCTTTTTGGCTTTGTTGATCAGTCTTTTTGCCTGGTTTCAAAGTTGTTTGAATTTCATTAGATCTGGAGTGTTTTTATTTGCTAGCCATTGTTTCCAGATTTTGTCTATGGTTTTCATAAGTTTTGTAGTGGCCTTTGTCAGCCATGGGTCATGGTTTACTTTGATCTGCTTTAGATGAAGAGGAGCAAGGCTATTTAGTGTATGTAGAAATGTTGAATTGACTGCATCATCTAGTGGAAGAAGTTTTATCACGTGCCAGTTAATCTTTTTTAGAGTATCTATAAAGCTCTTTAGGTTGAATTTTTTGAGGTTCCCTATTAGTTTATACTGATACTGCTTTTGGAATGAAGGGCTAGTTCAGTAAATAAAGGTGGGGAGGTGGTCACTGAAGGTGTTTGGGGGAGTACCGGCAGGAGATATTTTATTCGGGTTGTTGACTAGAATCCAATCTAAAATGGAGCTGCAGTCATTGTTCTCATTAGTTCTGGTTGGAGAAATGATAAGCTGGGCAAAATTATATAGATTGATGTTTTAAGATGGAATGTTGAGACAGAGGTCTAGCCAGTTGATATTAACATCGCCTAAGAGAATGGTTTCATTCTTGATATTGTTGCATATCCAGGCAAGAATTTTCTCCAGCAAGGCTAGGTTGTTTCCCAGGGGTATATAGGGGACTATGCTACATATTTTTTTACAGTCATTCACTTTTAGGAAAGAAATAAGAATTTCAGCACTGGCAACGTGTAGAGTAGGATTTGTATAGGGAACTATATTATGGGAGGAAGGAAAGAGTAGAGCAACAGCACCTTACTTTTTGTGGGGTCTATCAAATCTTAATGTAGCAAAGCCTGGAGGGAAAAATTCAGAGTCCTTAATGTATGGTTTTAGCCAGGTTTCAGTAGCAACAATGAAGCCAGGTTGATTATGGGAAATCCATGTTTTAAAGTCTGGGATTTTATTACAAATGCTTTGTAAGTTTAAATTGATCATATACAGAGATTTTTGGAATTGCTGGTATTAGGTTGTGTAGGGGTAATAATTGAAGGGGGTCAGGATTAGGGTGGACATCTCCACATAAAGATAAGGTAGTTAGTCTGAGGTGATAGTGTGTTGGCTGATGTTTTCTGAAGGGAATGGTAAAGTACATTAGTAGGTTGGTGGTTGAAATATGTGACACAATGAACTAGATATTATTTTTTAGTAGGAGTATGTTTATTCTGTGTAGAATGGGTTTTATTTGATAAAGGTTGGGAGATATGTCTGAGAAACTTTCAGAAAGGTTTAATAGAGGAGACTATCCTGGTGTTCAGCAAGAAAAGAGCCATATTTTGGCTGGGAAGTTTTCTAGAATGGTTTTAAGGGACAAGAGGGAGGGAATTAACTTGATGGATACAGGTAAGGAGTTCCAGGCCTTAGCGATATGGTATGAGTAGAGAGAATGCCCAGCAGATTTGCTAGGTTTGTGGGCAGAGAGGAGATTTTGGTCATTGGGTCATAATCAGTGGCTGGAAATTTAGTCATGCAAGAATGGTATTCAGTGTTGGTCAGGCAGCTGGATGCTGGATAATTTTATAGGTGGCAAGAAGCTGTGTATATGTTAGTTGATGGGGTAGTTCAAACCAATTTAGGCTTTTTAGTGCTATAGAGTGGTGGGTTCTGAAAGAGGTATTTGATGCAAATTTAGCCAATTTATTACAGTATTGTTCAAGTTTTGATTTTTGTGATGCCTGGAGGTTAGTAAGGATAGGGGTGCCATAAAGTAATTAGGGAAGGAGGTTAAGTAGTGGCAACTGTAGCTTTAATTGTGTTGGGGAAAAACTTTTTGGCTCTGTAAAGCATCCCTACTTTTTGGTGATTTGTTATGCAATTTTGTATATGCAGGTCAAATTTAGGATTACCATCCACTATTATTCCTAATAATTTGCTTTGAGAAGTGACTTCAGTGGTTGCATTATTAAGACAGATGATGTTACATTTTGTTTTTTTCATGAGAGAGGGATTGGGGAAAAAGTATTTTTGGGAGGGTTGAACAAGAGTTGTATGTTAATTTTTTTGGGCGATGTGCCACGTTGTTAGATGTGCATATGAGTGTGAAGTCATCTGTGTATTGTATTAGGGAGGCTTGTTCTGTGGATGTGTGGGGCAAGTTGGTGAGAATGTTAGAGGGGACAAGGATAGTATGTTGTGGTACACCAGTGTTGATTGGGAGGTATGGATAGAGGTTGAAGTGCCATTTTACTAACTGTTACATATCATACAGTTATCTTTTAAACCACAGAAGGGTGGGCTGAGATAGACCTAGTGAGGGCATTTGAATTAGAAGTTTGCATGTGTCGAACTGTGTTGAAAGCTTCAGACAAGTCTAGAAACAAGGAAAAGATTAGCTTGCCATTATCTCTAGCTTTTTTGACAGTATCTATTAAGGTTAGAAGTACAGTGTTAGTACAATGGGAGGGGTGGAAGCCATGTTGTGTAGAGGATAGGACTTTTTCCTACAGGAGATAGTTTAGCAATTGTTTTGAATATATTTTTCAAGTAATTTAGTTGAGGGGGATGAGATTGCTATAGATGAAAAGTTATCAATTATCTGTTGAAGTTCCTTCTTTATGAAGAGGGATAATGTGCGATTTTTTTTTCAGAGAAAGGGAATGTGGGATTCCTGGACTGACTTATTTATATGGATTGAAACAGGATAGGCAATGCTATTGGTGGCTTTTTTTAACTTGAAAAATGTTTTAATTTGTTTAAATTAATATAATTTAAATACAATTCATGACACAAATAAATATACAACATATAACTAAATAACTTCTTAACATTGTGAAACTATATACAGCAGTGTCCACTCAGAATATGACATAATTGAACATTATATGAGGAAGAAATCATAAAGTCATGCATTTTTGTCCATTTTGTCAATTTTTGTCCATTTTCTCAAGTATTTCCATCACTTTTATACAACTGTTATAATATGATGTAGGTCTGTTGGTTCTGTTATTTAGACTACAGATTTCCATTCTTCCAACTGTTAATGCAAGGTTTTTGAATTTGTTGAAGGTAGGAGAAGCCACACTTTTCCAATGAGTGGTGATGATCTTTCATGCTATAACTAATAATGTCCATAAAGTTCATAAGTTCATAGGTAGGTACTAGGCTATCGGCCATAGGGCCTTTACAAGACTAGCCAAAAAGGTACCCTGGGTTTCGCCACCCAAGAAAATTATTTTCCTGTGCCCCTGTCGACAAGAGCCACAGAGGTGATCCCCGGGGTGAATTTCCTAATTCCCATCCAATTATCAAGATTTTTCTTGAAGAGTGCTAATGAGGAATTTTGCTTGACATAGATGGGTAGTTTGTTCCAGAGTATGGGAAGTCTCTGGGACAGGAATTTGTCCCTCCAGCATGTTCTGTTTATTGTGGTGACAAGGCTTAGGTCCCTAGAGCATGTAGCTCAGAGGGATTGGGATTTCTTTAAGTGGAGCATGTCCAACAGCTCTGGGTTTGACATAGCTTTGTATGTTAGGCAAGGATCGCTCCTGAGTAGAGGATATGCGATGGAGTAAAGCTGGAGTTTTTAGAGATGGTCTGCGTAGGGCATCTGTTTGAGGCCAGTAATCCTCTTTGTGAGGTACTTCTGCGGCCTTTCCAGTTGTTGCAGATATCTTGTTAGGGACATACCAAAAGGGGCGTTATACTCTATAATTGGTCAATGAGTGACGAGTAGAGGTGAGCAATGACCTCTTTTTTCCTGGATGAGAAACCTTTTGTGATGAGGTGTGCCACATAGAAGGATTTCCTGACTACTGTGGTGATGCGATTATCAAAGGACAGACTACTGTCCCCCTGTGTCCCAAGGTCTCTTATCACACTTTTGGTCTTAAGTAGACTACCACCTATAAGGTAGCTCATGGGTACAGAGTTTTTACCAAATGGTATGACAATGCACTTTTTGGCACTGAGCTTGAGGCCATGGCTTTGACACCAGGCATCTGTCTCAGTGAAGCCCTTTTGCAGGATATCCACATCATTAGGAGTTTCAATTATGGCTCCTAGTTTGCAGTAATCTGTGAACTTCTTTAACCAAAGACCTCCTGTGTTAGCCTGTATGTCAGAAAAGTAGATACCAAACAGGAGAAGACCCAGGACTGAACCCTGTGGTACTCCACTTGTCACTGGTCTGAAGTCGGATTTGGAGTCTGCTATTTTCACAGTGTGGGTTCTGTCAGTGAACCAGTTGGCAACCCATCTTGCAACATAGGGATTTATACCTAGTTTAATGAGTTTATCTATAATTCCAGAGTGGGAGATTGTGTCAAAAGACTTGGCGAGATCTAGATAGGCTGTGTGAACCACCTTACCCTTGTCTACGGCTTTGGTGACTGCTTCAAAGAAGTCAATCAGGTTTAGGAGACATGATCTGCCTTTTGCAAACTGGGTAGGGTCCAGAGTTTGGAGATTACCAATGTCTTTGTTTATAAGTTCCATGATGATATATTCCATGGCATTGCAGACCAGGCTTGTTAGGCTAATGGGGCGGTAGTTCCTGGGGTCCATGGTGGCTCCCCTTTTGTGGACTGGGATAACCATCACTGTGCACCCTTCAGTGGGCACAAAGCCTGAGGTGAGGCTATGATTGAACATGGTGCTTAGGTGAGGTGCCAGTTCATTCTGTAGTTCATGTAGAATGCAGCCTGGGATGTTGTCAGGTCCCATGGATGCTGTGTTCTTGGCTTCGGAGCAGGAGCGGCCCTAGGTCAACTGGTACCCTAGGCAAAAGGGCTCCACAGTGCCCCCCAACTCATTACCTGGTGCCCCCATCCTGGTCTACCTACACCAAATAAATACTGGAAAAGTGCCCCTGCTAGACCGGTGCCCTAGGCGGCTGCCTAGTTGGCCTATGCCTAAGGCTGGCCATGCTTCGGAGAGTGTGATTTTTACCTGTGCAGCCATGATTACAGGAACTTTACATTCTTCTGGTATAGAAATGGGCCCTTTAGGGGGTGAGAGGGGGGTAAAGTTAGCACTGAACCTATCTGCCAGGATGTTGGCAATATCAGTTGGTTCTGTATATTTAGTGCCATTGTGCTGTAACTCAGAGCAGATCTGAGTGTTGCCTTTGAGATTATTGACATAGCTATAGAATGCTTTGTAGTTGTCTTTAGAATCAGTGGCGATTTTGTTTTCATAACTAGCTTTGGATGATTTTATGAGGTATCTCATCTTCTTACTGAGGCTGATCATGGAGTTCTTCCAGTCAAGGGATTTTACTCTTTTTTGCAGCAGTTTCTTTCTTCTGTTGTAGAGTTTGTTTATGGCAGGGGACGACCAGGTTGGCTTCCTTTTTTTGGAGAATTTCATCTTGGTTCTGTTAGGGTTAGCACAATCCATGCACTCGTGTAAGTGCTTATAAAGTGCATTTGTGTAGGATTCAGCAGTGGTACCTCTATTGAACATCTGCATGGGTGTTGTGAAGTTTGCCACTTCTGTCTTAAGAAGCATGAAGTTGGCTTTGGAGAAATATTTTACAGTGGTTTCCCTAATGGGGGTGGGGGTGGGATGTGGATGTCTAGACTGATTAGCTTGTGGTCGGATCTGACCAATGAGAAATTGAACTCTGGTGTGGAACACCGGTCACCCATGTTTGTAATGACCTGGTCTAGGATATTGCTACCTCTGGTGGGGGTGTGGATAAGTTGATTCAAGGCATTGGAATTTATGAATTCCAGAAAACATTGAGCAAAAGAGTTGGTACACAAGTAGTTTTCCCAGTTAATGGTGGGGTAGTTGAAATCACCCATTATTATGGTGTTGGGTTGTACCCTAATATTTTCCAGTGTATCAAGAAATGAGGAGTGGGAATCCTGTGGGATGGTGGGGGATCTGTAGCATGTTACAATTTGGATTGCGGTCTTGCCCAGAGTTTGTTGCAATTGGATAATCTTGGATGCACTATGCTGAGCAACTAGCCTGGAGGTGTGGATATCCTTAATGAATATGGATACGCCTCCGGCGTTAGTGTTTCAGTCCAGGTTAGGTGGCCAAAAGGTGTGGTATGAATTATAGCCTGGTAATGCATGGGTGCTCTCTGGAGCCTTGAACCAGGTCTCTGTCACTGCACAGATATCTATGTTCTCTATTTTAAGGAGTGCCTCGAGTGAATGCATTTTGAGATTTAGACTTCTAGCATTGAGTAGCATTACTCTCAGATTTTGCTTGCTTGTACCTGTTATGGTGGCAAATTTTTCATTTGAACCTTGCCTAAAAAAGGCACTATAGGAATGGCAAGAGCCTTAGCTAGTATCCGGAATCCCAAGGCCGACAGGTGCAGGCCATCTCTGGCAAAGCATCGTGGTCTGTCGATCATGTCATCCCAGGCAGACAGATACTGGATCCCCTTAGAATGACACCAGAAGCTTAGCCAATTGTTGAAGTCAATCCTTTTATCCTTGTACTGTGGTATCATTCTGGGTGATGGCAGGATGCTACTCAGGGCTAGGGTCATACCTGCCTGGGCTACAAGATCAGAGAGCTCCTCCATGTCTCTTTTCATGTAGTCCAGGGAGGTACATCTCATGTCATTCACACCAACATGGACAATGACAGAGTCATATTTGTACCTGTTATGGAGTGACCTGAGTGCATGCATTATGTGGCAGATCCTGGCACCCGACAGGCAGCTGACAGTAACTTTCTCCTTGTTTTGCCTGGTGAGTGGAACATCAGTGTGCCTGACTATAGAGTCACTTATGAGAGTGTTGGGTACGTTGTTATGCCTTATGAGCTGTGGTTGAGTGGCATACTGAGTTTGTGGGCTATGTGTCATCTGGGTTGTGTTGGGGGGGTGGAGGTTGCATGCATTTCTGCTTTGGCGATCTCTGTTGCTTGAGCAGATTTTTATTGAGAGCCTCCGCGAATGTAGGTGTGTGTTTTGTGTTGCTATGTGTGTGTTTTTGTGGTATAGGTTTTGAGGGACTATGTGATGAGTGTGGTGTGGTGCGAGTGTTTACCTTCTCCTCTTGACTGTCTAGTCCAGTCTTGGCTATATAAGTGTATCTTTCACTGGTTGTAGTGTTGGGTGGTAGGAAGAGAGGGTTATCTGTGTACATGAGGCAATTGCTGCATTGCCCCAAGATGCCCAGATTCATCAGGTAGTCAGGAGAAAACACCAGGAGCTGACCCTTAGACATGCCTGGATAGGTGCTTATTTATTAAGTACTAAAAACTGTTTACCTCTAGACAAGTGAGGAAAGTTGAATGCTGTAATAATTTGTAGCTTATTTAGTGCTTACAATGAGTTCTGAACTAGTGCTGAGCTCAAAGAAACAGATTTGAGTACTAAAACTAAAAAAAAAAATGGCTAGTTCTAAGGGAAATTTTGAAGAGCAGACTTTATAGTGCCAGGAATAGTTAACCCTAGCTAAACGGCGATGCATAAAGTGTATTTTATTTTGTAATACAATAATAGCAAATGAGCAAACTGATTTAAACAAATTAACCAATAAAAAGCTAAAAACTTAGCCCTGTTCCAGCAGTCTTTGATCAGACAAGTTCTAACTGCACACTCCTGCCACTAGGGTGCAGGGGAACTTTTTCCAAAAAAGATGATCTGGATTAGTGCTCAAGTTATACAAGCAAAGCTAGATTCAGCAGGTCTAAATTTAGTCTATGCTACAGCAAACAAGGCATATCAATTTCAGAAAGAAACAGTTCAAATAAGCGGGCATGAGAAGCCTTTAACCAGAAACTCCCAGCTCAGAAGGGCAGTATCTACCCTCTCCTCCCACAAGACTGCAGACCACACTTTCTTAATGTAAAATAACTGGCCCAAAGCCCAAGTGCTTAAACTAGAACTAATACACTCTTAGAATAATAGACACTAAGCCTTCAATCAGCAACTCCCAACTTAAAAGGATGTAAGCTACCTGTCCTGCCACAACAGTGCAGACCATAGGTTCATAGATTCATAGGTTAATACTAGGCTATCTGCCCTAGGGCATTTATAAGCCTAGCCAGAGTGTGTTTGGCTTTCGCCACCATTTTAGATTAGTTGACTGTGCCTCTGTATAGTAGGTCACAGAAGGTAGCCCTTTTAAGGTTAGTTTACTGTACCTCTGTCAAGCAGGGACACAGAAGAGATCCCAGGGTTAAATTTATGATCTCCCATCCACTCGTCAAGATTTCTCTTGAAGAGGGTCAGTGAGGGGCTCTGCCTAACATGGATTGGGATTTTGTTTCAGAGTAAGGGGAGCCTCTGGGATATGAATCTGAACCTCCAGCTTGTCCTATTTTTTTCTGTGCTGAGGTTCAAGTCCCTGGAGCATGTAGCTCTAAGGGATTTGGATTTCCTGAGTTGGAGCAAGTCCATTAATTCTGGGTTGGACATGGCTTTATACGTCAGACACAGATTGCCTCTGAGTAGGCAGTACGCAACTGAGTTGAACAGGAGCTTCTTCAGCCGAACTGCATAGGGCATCTGTTTGAGTCCTTGATCCTCTTGGTGAGGTACTTTTGGGGTCTTTCCAGTTGCTGCAGGTGTCAGGTAAGGTACATCCCAAATGGAGCATTGTATTCAATTATGGGCCTGATAAGTGATGAGTAGAGGGGCACAATGACCTCTCTTGATCTAGATGTGAAACCTTTCGTGATAAGGTGGGATATATAGAAGGTATTTCTAACCACTTTGGCAATGTGATTGTCAAAGGAGAGATTGCTATCTACTTGGGTCCCCAAGTCCCTAATTACTTCTTCCATACTTAATGGATTACCACCTATGTGGTAATTTGTGGGCACTTTGTTTTTCCCAAAGGGGATGACTATGCACTTTTTGGCATTTAGCTTTAGGCCATGGCTCTAGCACCAGTTATCTGTCTCTGTGAGACTTTTTTGGAGGATGCTTGTGTCAGCCGGAGAGTCGATTATGGCACCCAGTTTGCAGTCATCTGAAAACCTGGTCAGCCATAGTCAACCCTTGTTAGCCTGTACCTCGGAGAAATATATACCAAACAAGAGAGGTCCCAGGACTGAGCCTTATGGGACACCACTTGTAACTGGTTTAGAGTCTGACATGGCACCTGCTATTCTGACCATGTGGGTTCTATCCCTGAGCCAGTTTGCAACCCATCTTGTGACATAGGGGTTGATATTTAAGTTGGTGAGCTTATTTATGATGCCGGAGTGGGGTATTGTGTCGAAGGCTTTTGCGAGGTCTAGGTAGGCTGTGTGGACTACCTTCTCTTCATCTATGGCTTTGGTAACTGTTTCAAAGAAGTCGACCAGGTTCAAGAGGCAAGATCTGCCCTTAACAAAGCTGAATTGAGTAGGATCCAGTGTCTGGAGGTTCCCAATGTCTTTGTTTATGATTTCCATGATGGTGGCTTTGCAGTTGCCCACCCCTATGATTTCCATAGCTTTGCAGACCAGGCTAGTCAGGCTTATAGGGCGATAGTTTCTGGGGTCCGTTGTGGCACCACCTTTGTGGAGCGGGACCACTGTTGCTGTGTGCCATTCCTTGGGTACATATCCTGTAGTAAGGCTGAGATTGAACAGTGACTTTATATGAGGGTTTAGTTCTTCTTAGAGCTCGTGTAAGACACAGCCCGGGATACCATCTGATGCTGTGTTTTTTGCTTTGGAGAGGGCAGCTCTCACCTGTGCATCTGTGATCTCGGGAAGGCTACACTCTTTAGGGATAGACATTTGCTCTTTTGGGGGGGGGGGGGGGAGAAGTTTGCACTGCACCTTTCTGCCAGGATGTTGGCAATGTCTGTGGGTTCAGTGTATTTTTTGTCATTTTGCACTAACTCAAAGCATATCTGGGAGTTGCCTCCCTGGTTCCTGACATAACTAAAGAAGGCCTTGTGATTATCTTTAGTGTCTTGTGCAATTTTTCTTTTAAAGCTGGCCTTAGATGATTTTATGAGGGATCGTAGTTTCTTGCTAGCACTGATCAGAGATGCCTTCCCTTTTTGGGATTTTGTTCTATCATGTAGTAGCTTTCTCCTTCTGTTGTATAGCTTATTTATGGCCGGGGTCCACCAGACAGGTCTCCTGCCTTTGGAGGAGTGAGTCTTGGTTTTATTTGGGATAGCATGCTCCATGCATTCCTGTAGGTGTCCATAGAATGCTTTTGTAAAGGATTCTGCATTTTGGGCCATATTTTCCACTATCCCAGGGGCTTTGAAGGATTCCACCTCGGTTTTGAGAAGTGTGAAGTTTGCTTTTGAGAAGTTCTTCACCGTGGTTTCCTTGGCTGGATGTGGGGACGGAATATGGATGTCCAGTGAGATTAGTTTATGGTAAGATCTTACCAATGAGACCTAAATGTAAAACAACTGGTCTGAAGCCCAAGTGCTTAAACCAAAAGGCTTAGAATAACAGTTACAATTTAATCAGGCTACTACCAAGCAATAATAAAAGCAGCAGAATAAATACAATTGAGTACTTTTAAGAAGAGGCAAAAGCAAAATAAAGTGCAATTTTTTTTTTTTTTTAGTAAAGTGCAAAGAGAGAGGAAGGAGGAGCAAAGGTTAAGAACCTAAGTGGGTTGGCCTTCTCAAATGTTCTCTCTGTATTAAGTAGAATGAACACCAGGCTGGGAGGGGTGTCCCAGATGAAATTTACAGTAGGGGTGGGCAACTGCAAAGCCACCAGGTATAACAACTCTACAAAAATAGGGCGGGAGGAAGGGGGAAACAAAAACAGTTTTAGGACAGATGGGAAACATAAAACAATGCCAGAAAATATATAAAATAATTCAGTAAGGCAAACAATAATTCAGTCAGGCAAAATTAAGACAATGCAGAACTCTGAAAGGTTAAAATGTCAAGAAATATACTTATCAATCAGTGAGAGGGAGGGGGGAAACAAAAATTGTTTTAGGACAGATGAGAAACATAAAACAATGTCAGAAAATAAATAAAATAATTCAGTCAGGCAAACAATAATTCAGGCAGGCAAAATTAAGACAATGCAGAAATCTGAAAGGTTAAAATGCCAAGAAATATACTTATCAATCACTGATTTATTTCCAGACTGTATCCAACAGTGTATGCAAGAATTTACAAACAGAAACTATTTTTAAATCAGCAAGCCTTGAAGCAATCAGATAACATAAAAGCTGTTAGACCAGTTTTATAAACTCCATCTCAGAAATTGGGGGTAAGCAGTTTGACAGATCTTAATCCACGGTGGTGGTGCTGTGGTAGCGCTGTCGCCTCACAACAAGACGTTGTCCCGTTCGATTCTCAGTTAGAGCGTCTTCTGTGGAGACATGCGTGAATGGGCGTACCTTCGTTGAAGGTTGTGCGTTAAGGCCGGCAACTCAGCACGTATAAATCAACTGCCAATCATTAGCGGACCGGAGTTCCGCTGTGGAGACCCATAACCAGGAAAAGCCGAAAGACACAACAACTTGGGTATGGAAGAATTACATAATATCATTGACTTTGTTAGTTGAAAATTGTCATTAATATTGTTCCAGTAATCAGTGAAGCATTTACATCCATAGAAAATATGTTGCCAGTTGGCTTTTAATTTAATCTCACATCTCCAACATAATTCTTCATTGACAAAAATTAAAGCTATTTTGTGAGGTGTAAAAAAACTCCTATGTAGAAATCTCCAAGTAAATAATTGCAAATGTATTGATAGTGTTGAATGTTTTGAGGATTTAAGAATTTTTTTTCCTCTTCAGATGGGGGGGGGGGTGATCATTTATTAATGTAAAATAATTCCAACATGTTTTGGTATGATATGTTTTTGTTTCTTTAACAATTTTGTAAATATTAAATAAATAACCATTACCCTGATAGGGTTGATTTGTGATTAATATAAAGTATTTAATAAATATGGGAATGCCTTGTCTGACAGAAGCTTGCATTAGATCTATTTTATTTGTAAGAAATTGCCTGAGGTTTTTGTAAAACTAACCACATGTCCTTATCTAGGTTATAATCATTAATTATTTGATCATTGGATAGAACTTTTCCCAGTTTTATTAACTGAAGCCAGAAGATTAAAGATCTCTCTTTAAGCACGTTCATTGTATGTATTTGGAATGTTTCAAAATTATTAGGTGTAAAGGATATAGCAAACATTACAAAAACAAACATGAATGGATGCTTGGATTTTTATTTATAAATTTCTTAAAGATTAATAATGTAGAATTTATATAATTTGATGATAATTTGATGGTTTTGTTTCTTAATATATATCTTTGAGCATACAACAGAGGGGGTTTGGTAAAATAGCTAGACATTCTTGAATATGTGGATGTTTATTTTCTAGATAGATCTGTTCATGAATTTGTTTCCATATGGGAGAGCAAGAAGTGGTCATCCATACTGTTGTATCTTTAATAGCAGATGATATAATATATGTCTCAATGTCTGGTAAGTTAATTCATCCATCTTGCCAGACCGGTAGATCTTTGTTTAAGGCAATTTGGGGTTTATTTAGAAACCATAAGAAACTTAATATTAATTTATTGTATCTTTGAATAATATATTTGGGAGGAGGGATTGTCAAATGTTGTATTTAATATAACACTTTGGGAAAGGCTATTGACTTTATTAGGTATAATTTATCTCCCATTGTAAATAGGTATTTGTTCCAGTTAGACATCATTAGTTCTATTTTTATCTAGTATTATATTATAATTAAGTATAATTGAGTCATTTAAATCATCTGATGGGTTAATACCTAAATAAGAGGGTTTGCCATCTGTTACAATATATTTAGAGAAATTTTTTACTTATGTGTTTCTCATTACAATTGGTAAGTGATATTTTTGTTTTGTTTTCATTGAACCATAGGCCTGAAATATTTTGATAATTGGTCATAGATTTAAATAGTTCTTGCAGAGATTGATTAGTATCATTTAAATTCAGACCAATATCATCAGCAAAGAGTTGGAGTTTCAAATTTAATTCCCTATTAATTTGTATTCCTTTAATTTTGTTGTTTACTCTGATATTATTTGAAAAGGATTCTATCAGCAGTGCAATATTAATGGTGATAAAGGGCATCCTTGTTTGGTCCCTTTCTTAACTGAAATCGGTTCTGATCTATGTGATCCCAATTTGACATAGGCTATGGAATGTTCATATAACGATTTAATTAATGTATTAAAGGCCATAGGGAATTTGTATTCATTTAAAACTAATAAATAGTTCCAATCAACAGAATCAAAGGCACTATTGATATCTAAAGAAATTATGTTCAAGTTTAAACCTCTAATTTTATTATAATCAATTAGTGTCAGGATTCTTTTAATATCGTCATATGTATTTCCTCCTTTTATAAAGCCTGTCTGATCTTCATGTATTAATATGGGGATAAAGTGTCTAATTCTGTCTACATAAATTGCCATAAACACTTTATAGTATATGCTTACCAGAGTTATAGGTCTATATGAGGAGCAAAGTTGTTTATGATTATCTGCTTTTAATATTGGTGAAATTAACAAGTATTTCCATGAAGGAGGTACATTTATATCTTGTTTGACTGTAGTGTATACTTTTAATAGTAAGGTTAAGGGTTAGTTTGATAGTAATTTATACATTTCTGGTAATATGTTATCTGGACCAGGGGCTTTATTTATTTTGAGTTTTTTGATTTGTGATTTTAATCCATTCATGGAAATTGGTTTATTAATAATATCTATTTATTCTTGCATTAGTTTGGTAAGAATATTTTCATTAAGATATTGTTTAATATCCTTGGAAGATGCTTTTTTGGGGTTTGATGAATTATGTATATTGTAATGAATTCTAAAGGCCTCTAAAATGCTGTTTAAGTCAGTAACTTTTTCTTTGTATATGGATTATATAACTTAGATGTAATTAACTTTTTTGTTCTGTTTGCCATTTGTCTCTGATAAACATGGTTTATAGTGTAAGAGTATACCTTTATCTTGTCAAGGTTAATCATCATTTTATACTGTATTATTTTAGAGTATTTATTATTAGTTAGAAGAAGTTCTGAAACTAAGTCTGTATTACCTTTTTGTATCTCTAACTTAAGTTTGCCTGCTTTATTTTGTAATTCTACCATATCTTCATTCCATGTTTTCTTTTTATTAATATACCATGATAGTGCTTTGTCATAGGTATATGCTTTTAAAGAATCCCAAATATATATTTCTGACATTTTACCTGTGTTGTTTATTTCAAGAAAAGTTTTAATTTCTTTCTCATAAAACTCTTTAAAGCCTGTTAATTTTGTTATATATGAAGGTATTCTGGTGATGGGGATCGTATTAAGAGGTATAAGATCTATTTCAAAAACTAGAGCATTGTGGTCAGATGGGGACAATTTATAACTTTAACTGATTCTATTTTTGTTGTCAAGTCATTTGATATGTATATTCTATCTAGTCTTGAATGAGCTTATGCCTATGTGAGTAGAAAGTATAAATTAGTGAATCTGGATTAGCAAATTCACTAATATCCTTTAAGTACGCTGTATCTGTAAACTTTAAAAGTGCTTTAGATGTAGAGGATTTTTTCCTTTTAGCTTTTGAATCTGTATCTTTATCATCTGTTATACAGTTGAAATCTCTTGCTAATATTAAACTACCTTTTGATAAGTATATTTTGTCTTCAAAGTGATGATTAACTGTTTTAACTCCAATTCCTGGAATCCAATATAAATTAACTATTGTGTAAATGTTTTTATTAATTTCAATAGATACTAGGCAAAACATACCAGATGAATCATGGTAGGTGTTAATTATTTTAGGTGTAATTGTTGTATTATGAATTAGGATAGCTACTCCTCCTCTCTTCTGTTTACATTTGGGAACTCACTAAAACTATGTAATTACCAATGTTTAAACTATTTATATCTTTGTCCAAGAGGTGAGTTTCTTGTAGAAAAACTAAATGGGGTTTATGTAGATTTAAGTATTTGAATATGCTTCTCCTTTTATTAGTATTGTTCAGACCATTGACATTTATAGATAAACATTTCATCCTTTTAATCCATGTTTGAGGTTACATAACAGTATGTATATATAATGATGTCTATTAAATGTGAATTAAAAAAATGGTTCAAGTATTTTCCTATATACAATTCCTGTGTATTTCTGATGGACACCAAACTACTAATGACAAGAAAACTTATAAACTTGAAAATTCTAATGTAAATAACCATTATTCTATACTATGAGGTGATACACCTCTTTGCCTGATTAGTAAAACTACCCAAGCAAACCCTCTAAATCTGTCTAGTGTGTGTAAGCCAAATGCTCTTTACCTCATATATTATATTAACTTATACATGTTTAGATACAGTTTCATACATTCAGCATATATTAAAATGTATAACTTATTTGTGAATCAATAACTCATTCAGTTAACCTTTTGTATTAAACATAAGTTGTAGATATCTTTTGTTTTAAAGACTTCTTAAAATGTATTATCACAAGTTTATATTCAAAATATGTAAGTGTCTTGTGTAAATAACTAGGATCTCAACTTATTATACTATTTTAAATGTTATATTTTGTGATTTGTCATTGTAAATATATTATGAATAATATCAAATAACAAGCATTTATAGTAATTATTATAGGTCTATGTTAATAAGTAAATTATAGAACATATCTTTTCTAGTCTATCCAGTATCAAATCAGGTTGTTAAAATAATACATATAACATCTGAATATGGCAAAGAAAGTGATGTCCTATATTTGCAGTCAAGGTATTTTAGTAAATTACAACTATCTCTGTGGTTGCTTTAGTTAGGATGTTACTAGTGTTATCTTTATGTATCAAATACTTTCTTTATTTATAATTTATATATTTTGCATATTAATAAAATTCCTAGATTCAAAAGGGCAATGTATCTAACTATCAATAGTTCAGATGAAAATGAGCTTACTGCTCTGTTTAATGCAGTGTGTTATATGATGGCCTAAGAATGCAATCAGCACTGATGGATACCTGTGTTGCTTTTAACTGAATGATGCAACTTTGCTATTTGATATATGAGCAATGTGGTAACTAAAACTCACTTCAAAAGTATTGCATCTCAGTTAAAGATCACTGCTAAAGGGGCAAAGTCCCAACATACTACTCCATAAATTCCACAAATAAGAATGCACTCTGGACTTGGTAGTCAAGCCCTAGATCATAGTACATATTAAAATTGCATACACAGATCTTCCCTTTTATCCTTTGCACTTTCTTTTAACATCCATATATTCCATGTCATCTAGTTCATTTTAAATTTCACTTTTTCTGTATCATACTTGCTGTTTCAGGAATTTGTTTAGCATACTGTTATATAACGTGTGTCAAATCATTGATGTTACAACTTTCATTTTTTTATTAAGGTATAGTCTAATATTTCTATGTATTTGTTTTATACTATCTGATAATGCAGGTAAACAGATTGTCTTCAATAAATATGATATAAAGGCAATGTCTAACTTAACTCTCAACTGTAATATTTGTATAATAAATTATCTGAGGATGAAATAAAATGTAGATAAGCATTTATTTTCAAACTGTCTCCTTAATAATCAGATGTTTTAGCCAAAGGCATTAATAGCCATGAATGCTTTATAAATTTTAGAGCTTACAGAGTAACCACAAATAGAAATGATTCTTCTATGGTTCAGTTTAAGAAAGACACTGCCCAAATAAAGTTGTAAAAAATAAGTTGCTGTACAATTTTATGAGTATCAGATATAAAGTATGCTTCTTGATGATACCACAATATATATTCTGTTGTTAATGTTTGCTTTGTTTTTTTTTAAACATTTAGCTTTTATAATTTGCAATGAAAAGTTCTTTAACTGTGACAGTTAAAACAGTCTTGTTACATTTCCGCTAAGCTCATTTGGAGCTTCTTTCATTTCCTTGGTCTGTGCCCTTTGAACTGTTAGCTGAGATCAGTTATAGTGCGACTGTTATGTCATCAGAGTGCCTCCAGCTAGAGTTTGAGTGCCGATGATATTATTTTATATGCGAGCTGGCTCATGGGATCATCGAGAAGCAATTTGAAGATTTTTGGTCTTCAAAAAAGAAGGTAAGGCTCGAGTCAGTAATTTGCGGCAACTCACACTCTCAAGAAAGACAGCTGGTCACATATGCACCCATCTACAAGTTTCTAACAAAGGCACTCAGAAAAAGGAAAAAAAAATCATGTATGCACATTTTACCAATAAAGCAACACATCTCTAGGAACACTACCAAGAAGGGTGCAATAAGCTCCCCATAACACAAATCAAACAACTCAGAAAAGAGCAAATTCAGAGCCTAGCCACACAAACATACCCCCACAACTTTTTTTCCCCTCATTAGCATGTATCAGAAATTGAGCAAACACTTGAAAATTGCTCCACAGAAGTTTAAAGATTCGACCATTGCATAGAACTATGAAATCATAACAAAACTAATATAACCCATACATCTACAGAAATCTTAACACTTCCTAGACAGTAATCAAAGCGACATATATAACATGGAAACACCAAGCTTTAGTATTGTGCTAAAGGGTCTATATTACATCATTGAATGCATAAAAAAGTGAACAATGATTAATCAACCCCACTTAAGCAAAAGCTTATAATGTCGAAACCTCAGACCAGTGATTTAAAAAAAAAAAAAACAAACCAAAAAACCTTTAAAAACCCCCATATATACCAAATATATACCAACATAGCCAAAATGGCAAGTAAAAAAAAAAAGCCAAAAAGTAAATTCTTTCCCAAAGCAGATTCTTTCAAAAGAAGCTTAAAAGCTTTTGCTTTTTTTTTTTAGTTTTTTTTTTCGTTCTTTATTAGGATGCATTTTGAAAAGACACAAACCCATTAATTCTGTCAATGTATGTTAAACTAAGTAAGATGTTTAACAACTACCTTTCACTTCTCTAAAATAAACATATTCACTTGGTGTATTTTATGAGACTTTAGCATTTAGTGATTAGTCTAGACATTTTAATATAGTTATTTTATATAGATTACATTTATATATAAGGCATATATAACTTTAGTTTAAATTATCTAATGATTAATTATTAGTATTAATGAAGTAAATATATGTGTGTGTATAGATCAAAATTAAATTATTTAAAATGTGCGTATTATGAAAATTATTAATGCTTGTATTATAAACCTTTAGTCATTAACTTTAAAAGAATAGGTAAATAAATGTATAGGTACCTGTTTTAGTAGATGATTTCCACAGTAAAGGTTTTGTTGTCACATTTTGAGTTTTTTGTTTAGGCATTAATAAACACATGTATCTAGCATATTTATTTTTCTTTTAAGTTTTTTTTTCTTTTGTTCAACAGTTTTCCAGTTGTTTTTTTCTGCTATTCTCTTTGGTGTGCTGTTTGTCCAGTCCATTGCCTCCCCTTGGGTTAAAACTTTGTTGCTGGAAAGGAATTTTGTTGCTAGTTCCACTGTTTCAAATATTTTTGTTCCTTCTGGGAGAAAGATTCTCAGTCTTGCTGGAAATAATAACTGCATTTTCGGTTGTTTCTTTTTTAAGGCTTTTATTAAAGGAAGGAATTCTCTTCTTTTTGAGACCACTGTAGCGGAGTAGTCATTTTCAAACCTGATTAACATACCTTGACATTTAATAGGTGAGTTAGCCCAGGCATTTCTTAGTATTTATCTTTTGTTGAAAAAACTCTTACAGTTATGGATCTTGTTTTAGTTTTTGATGCAGAGGTACTTCCTGAGGCAGCTAATGATCTATGTGCATGTTCAATGCCATATGAAAGTGCTTCAGTTAATTTGAATATGTCTAGTATCCAGGTCATAAGAAAGTTAATTAATTTGTATCCTTCACATTTTTCTGGCAGCCCATATATCCTGATGTTTTTTTTTCCTTGTTCTGTTTTCTAAATCATCCAGTTTTTCTAGTAGATATGTATTTTGTTTTAATAAGAACTCTGTTTGATGTTCCTCTTCCATGAGTCTAGAGTCCATATCACTAAATAATTGTTCCATAGCTATTTGTCCTTTCTGCTGCATATGTATTTCTTGTAATTGTTCCAGTTGCTGAGAACATTTATCTTTAAAACTGTCCAGTTTATTGTCAGTTTTGTCAATTTTAGTGACAAGTCCTAGATGTTAGATAAAACTGGTTGTAGTTCCTTCTTAAGAGAGGAGTCCTGTAAAGAGTTCTTTAAGTAACTCATTCTGAAGTACTGATGGTGTCTGCTTTATGCTACTTAATTTGACAGAAATGTTTTCAATTTCTGATAATAAAAAGTTATTTTGTATATTCTCCAAAGTATTAGAAGTTGATTAATGGCAGAAAAATATTCGATTTGTTGGTTATTTTTTAAAATTCCTATCAGAAATAGTACTTGAGGTAAGAGGTTAACCATCTTGGCCACACCCCCCCTCCTACTCCTATCTTGAGTGGCAGAATTGCCACCTTTGTAAAATGTATCTGGCTATTTGATTATTTCCTCAAAGCTATGAACTTAATGGGAACAATGGAGACTCTTGATGATTGTTCTACCTATTCAGACATCCTGTGCTTCACCTCCCATTTGCCACTATTGTTACCAGTGCCCTTAACCCCCATAAGGCAACATAAACCAGTATCCACTTCCTGAAACACCCTGAACATAAAATCAAATTGAGTTCTATCACCTCTGTGAATCCTCCCCTACTGGCCGACTTATAAAAGTCGGAAAGTAATTGCTAGTGGCCAATAACAGATCACCTTTAGACAAAACATTCTTGATCCCTGTCAGTTACTTAATGTAAAACCATTTCTAACCTGAATGCCAGTGTCTTTGCATAGGTTTTAGTTCAACATTGGTAAGTGACTCAGGATGGCTGTTTGCTTGATCTTCCCTCACTCTCTTTTGACTGAACTATCATGGTGGCATTGATCCATGTTGGAGTGATTTAGGATGGCTGTTTGCTTTATCTTCCTTTCCTCCCTTTTGACTGAACTATCATGGTGGCATTGATCCATGTTGGAGTAGCCATCCTTCCACCAATCAGTAGTAACATTTTGTCATATTATAGTCAATAATTGTATTCTACCCTATACAGGAATGATCAGCTCCACATGCAGAACAGACCAATTATATGATCGCCATCATTTCAGAGCTTCCATGTCATTCTCCTGCCACTTTAGTTAGCCTTCGTATGCCTCTTGTAGGTGCATTTTTTCTTATTGTACAAAAATGTGTATAATACAATGACTACCCATTACTATTCAAAAAAAATGAGCATGCTGTTTGGGCAACCAAGCCAGAGTGCCTATTGCAAATAGAGCATATACCAACAGAAAAATGTCCAGCCACTGAAGTAGTACTGAGCAGCAAGATTTTCTATTGGTATATGCTGATGGACAAAGGAAAATACAAGAAAAATCAGGTACATTCTGCAAAACTAAACAATCAGAAACATACTTCATTTTCTTTGTATTTTTGCACTGTCCCTTAGAAAATCTTGGCAGAAAACAGTAAAGGAAATTCTCCTGTAATGTATGCACTAATACATTGCAAGTCCCATACACATGCACAGTACATCAGTAAACAAGGAAAAATGCAGAGAAACACTATGTTGTTACACAAAGACATTATTTAAGAAATGTAAGCAATTTCTTTCTTAAATAATGTCATTGCATACTAGCAATAATCAGTGACAGGGTGTGGGTATATCAGGATTTACCCACAGTTGGATTTGTTTGATCACTTGGGCTTCAACATCATGATCAAACCATACCAACCATTGGTAAATCCTGATATCCCCACACCCAGTCATGGATTATTGCTTAATTAGCAACGTCTTTTCATTAAATAAAAATAATACTGTCTTCTCTATCATAAACCACATGACATAACTAAGTCTTCAACCCCTTACAAGCATTACATCTCAGGTCTGGACTTAAAAACTGTGGGACCCAAATTGGGATATAGTTTGTGAGGCCCTGATACCACATCCATGCCAATCGGCTCATCACTAATGGATTCTGGATGACAAAAATAATGGGGGAAAGATAAAAAAAAAAAAATATATATATATATATATATATATATATATATATTACTGTAATTTGATTAAACATTTACCAGAACAGCATATTTTGTGTCAACATGCATTTCAGAACAATAAGTATAAAACTCTAAGGATTAACATTGTTCCATTGAGGCAAAATCAGGGTAAGTCTGAACAATTATAGACAGTTAAGAGGTATGGTCAGCGCTGGCACATGGTCAGATTGGCCCTCTGCA
Source organism: Protopterus annectens (assembly GCF_019279795.1). NCBI lineage: Eukaryota > Metazoa > Chordata > Ceratodontiformes > Protopteridae > Protopterus > Protopterus annectens. Next base: position 643,795,520 of record NC_056751.1, on the reverse strand, counting down.
GGGTAATAGACTTGATCCCCCTCCAGCCAAACCATTTTTCCATTACTTGACTGTCTTTCCCCTATTATAATAAAATACTGTTGACCCCTGTCAGCATGAGGACTATTTTCTTCTTTACATTTATAATGATCATAGAGATTTTAATTTATTTTTAAAACTTTTATTTCAAAATTTACAGCAAAAACAAACAGTTAGCCAAAACAAAACACTTTCGTGTTGAAAACAGACCTAACATGGGCAACAGTAAACTTATATTTCCCTAAATCTCACATTTATCAACCCATTAATCAGCAGGAGACAAGCTGGGATTCATAGTCAAATAGTGTATAGTGAAGCACTAATTAGCAATTATGTGAAGGATTTGAGAATTCAAAAGATAAATGTGCAACTCTACTAACTGCTGGAGACAGACCACTGGATGCAGTGTCCATTTTCAGGAGCAGCCCAGTGAAATGTCTTGCACAGAGACACACACAGAGGACAAACTACAGCTGAGGGAATGAAACTCTGTGATACAGTACGCAGCTCATTAACATCCCATAGCCTTAGTCATCTGCAATACGTGCCAGACAAATTGTTGCAGCCTAAAAACAGTGCATTTCACACCCATGTGCCTAAAACAAATAAGTTAAATTAAAAATGTATCCACAGTTAAAATTGTAGCATTAAACTAATATATGTCATGCTGCTCAGTTTATTTGTGGTGCCCACAGTCAACAAAATTCAAGAATCATACCCAAAGAACATGTCCCATATGTGGATCCTCCTGTTTACTACTTCTGATTCTTTCCTTTACATTATACCTACTCTGGGATGTAGTAACAAAGTATTTACACACATACATGCGCACACACGACAGTGAATTACAGCTCCTTGTTTGACTGCATACACATCATATGTTTGCTTATGAGCAGATGACTGAACAAATAAATAAATAATAAGCAAAATGTATATTTAAGCTTGCTGTTGTAAGAACCATGTAATGCAATTCATTGCACTTCCATGTTCTCTCAACTTCTTAGCACAAAATCCCAAGATCTGGAACAGATTTTAAAAATTGGTCATAAATACTCAGAAAGTTGTCAGTATAGCAGTTTTTTATTAGCAATCATTTTCTGAAGGGATTATGGTGTCTAAAACTCCTGTGTGTCAGTATTTAGTGACTACAGTCCACAAGCACAAAGCAAATAATTTTACAAGGAACAGACCACAAATTGGAGGGAAAATCTATCAACTCTGTCTGAATTTCTCAGCTCCTTAGGTACAAAATCTTAGACAAAAATCCAAAATCAGAAAAGGATTTTATATATGTATTTTGTATAGTTAGAAAACTGATAGAACAGCAAACTTTGCATTAGCAAGCATTATTGAAGGATACAAAGCATGGAACTCACAAACCTGTCATTATTTAGTCACTACAATCCACAATAACTTGCCAGAAAGCTATGAATTTTACAAAAAATAGACTGAAAAACACATTGGTGTCTTTGCTCAAGAAATTTTGACAAAGTCAAACATAATAGGGGAAAATGTTAAATATTAAATATTATTGCATCTATCTGCTAACCAGCTTAACTCACTGGGCAATGTATTCCTTTTCAGGGGTGACATAGGGGCATTGTTATGTGACTTGCTCAAAGTCATACAGTAGGCAAATGGAGGTAGAAGCACCCAAATCCTGCACTTTTGACAACAGGAAACAGTTCATTAACAGCTGAAACCCTTAAGTGCCAGACAACTCTAATTCACTTAAAAAGCTAAACAAAGGCAGCCTTTGCATCAACATACTTTTGCTGAACAACAGGAAATATGAAACTCTAATGGCTGATATTGTTAAGTGACTGTAAACCTCAGTCATTCATCTGAAAATGAAGCAACTACTACATGTCTTGCAGCTAGTACAGACAATTAAGGCTCCAAGGTCTAACCATGCTTCTTCCTGTTGTAAAGGTTAACAGGTTAGATTCTTTTGATCTCAATTTAGTTAATGTGTGACTCTGAGTAAGTCACTTTACCAGTGTGTAAAGTAGGTTGATGTTTACCTGGCTAACAAAATGGATTGAAAAACATATTTACCTGGTTATGAAACAGATTTAAAAAGTATAGTAGATAAAAAGGACAGGAGATAAATATGAGGTGAAAAAGATGTTCATATGCATTTTCTGTATGTGATGCCTGTGTACTGGCCCAGTAATCAAGGAGCCAAAATTCTCACCACTAGCACCAGTGAGGGGCATGCACATTGAGGGGATAACAAGTACACAGACAGTAAAGTACAATTTCCCTTAAGAGCACACAGAGATCACAGTCAGTCTGGGGCTGGTTTCTCTTTTTCTCTCCAGATCCCCAGTAAGACTCCTCAATAGCACAGCTATAGGGTCCACATCTCAGCCTAGTGGTCAAGCTAAAACCTCCAGTATCCTTTCTGTCCAACCAATGCTTCATGTCCCTGCCCTAGTAGCTGACACACACACACACACACACACACACACACACACACACACACACACACACACACACACACTTTAAGATTTTATTTATATACAAACACACAGACACTCCTGGGGAAGCCTGGCACAAATTCTCCAGCTGCGTCCCCTTTCTGACCAGACTATAAGGTAGTACTGACTGCCACCAGCCACTATAAGGCCCTTCCCAAAGGTGGGAGGAAGGTGAAATATGTGATTTTGTTTACTCATTATCATAATATTTGGAACTTTAAGGGTTTGCCTGTTGTTAGTCAGTGTTAATTAATTAATTGTAAATATATAATGTGATTGGAACAGCATTGTGATATATTGGGCTGAGTGGTGACTTACGCTATTCCTTGAAGGCATCCAGCCATGGTACCAGAAGCACCAGTAAAGATATTTGATCTACAGCTATCAGATCTATTGTATCTTTTCTTACCTTCTGAGTTTCCTCTGCCAGGTCCCATCACATCCTTTAGGGCCTTTTGAATCCTTAATTATCTGTGAGTGCTGCTGACCATAGGCTTATGGTTACAACTGCTGCTCTAACTACATCACAGCATAGCATCTTCTTGCAAAGGTTGCAGCCCTCATTGTTCTAACCTTGCTTCACAATTAATCCAATCTGCATGCATATATTCATTATATTTTAATAGGAATCTGTCTCAGCAGATATCTTCATTTACCTGTTTTTTTTGTTTTTTTTTTCTTTGCTGTGCCCACCCAGCATCTGATGTCTCCTCTATCTTCATCCATTTGACTCATTTGTTCAAGCCAACAGAAGCTGTGTGTTCCTGGGCAAGTTTTGAGTCAATGGCCTATTCATTCATTTCTATCTGAGCATCCCTATTATCCCTATGTTCCTTTACTAGAGTTGGGTTGTAGGAAGTGGGCTAGCTTGCAAGTCCTTGTTTGTGGCCTATCATGTCCCCTTGAGACCTTCCCTAGGTGGCTCAACAAAGCCCTCAATTGCGGTCTCCTGATGAGTAGCATGACTCTGCACACCAATTTTTCCTCAGCTGCATACTGAGAATGTACTATGGCAGCATAAGTGGGCTAAATGATAACTCCACTATGTCAACATCTAATGTTCTCATTAGATGTCACCGGTTTGGTGAACCAGTGATGCCTCTTTCTTCCGGAAATGGGTGTGATGGCAATGGCCACTCACCTCTACCCTCCCTGGTCAGCAACAGTGGGCACCCAAGCCACTAATCAAACTCTGGTCAGCTGCAGTGTAGTCACAGTTTTTCCCTGTATGCCACAGAGCTTGTGATAGTTTAATTTTATTGTAAACTTCATGGAGGCACATTTCTGTTGGACCTGTCATCTGGATGCAGTAACACATCTTACTCTGCAACATTTGCCTTTCTTCTCAGTGTGATTGTTGCTGAGCTCTGCTACCAGTCCTCACATTACAGCCATTATAAAAGTATTATATGCTTCTACAGTTCCTTAGAATCATTTTGCATCCATTAGAAGATTGCTATGCATACATCCCACATGTTTATTTCTTAAGAAAGAACAGGCTTTCTCAAACAGGCTGAACAAATAGTTGTCTTCCTTTTGTGTCACCAACAGGAAGCCAGATTACAGCAGACTAGTTACTAGTTATAGCTTCTCAGGTTCAAATCTTATCCTTTTTCAATACATTTTACTTGAGATTCTTCCACCATCACACTAGCAAACCAGTAAATCATTCATCTGATAGCTTCTTTCAGAAGCCATTGATTAGCGCAGCATGAGAAACACATTTGGATCAGCTGTCTGGTGCTTAAAACTGACACCATGTTTGAGCACATGATGTGCCTTGTCTGTATTATCATTTGTGTAAAGTGAAGTACTAGCAATTTGCATGCATTGTTTGTCTTTGTAGGATATGACATGGACTTATCTCTTCCAAGTTCTTCGGGCAGAGTGATAAATCTATGATTCTCTCTTTGTGCACTGTACTCCATTTCAATATGATTTGCCTTCCGTGTAATAAGTTGTGCTTCTACAATGTGCAAGGCTTGTCTTTTGCCAGTTTATCATTGTACAGTTAGTTATTGTGATCACGATGCAGTTGATTTACTAGTCATGATCTCTGTCAGAACATCCTTCTGGCCATTCTGCAAGTAAGGTATGTCAGGTGACATACTTTCCTGTTCGACTAAAACATGATCAAGTTTGCATTCCATATTCTGACTCAAATTTTATCAATAAGAACTGGGCTGTTATTGCACTGCATGGCATTACTTTGGGTGAAATTCTCATTTTCTCTCTAATAAAATATTTTTTTTATGTTGGCTGCTGTAAAGCAGCATAATTATGCTACCATCATGTTTGAGTGCACTCCACTAAATGTGGTACTTATGGTGATATCTTTACTGGCATAAGGAAGGGAACAAAACTGAATCCCACTCTGTTCAGGATCTAAAATGGTGTACTAGGCCAATTCTCACATTCAAGAAATTTCAAGTAAGAGTTTTCTGTGCTTTTTATCCCCCATTCTTTGCAATCCAATCTCTCCACTACAGTCATGCCCATTTGTTCTTTTTTTTTTTTAATTACTGGTTAATAATGGATTTGCTGGACAGGTTTTTGTCTCTACAGATGGGAGCACCTTTCCCACCTCATGGATTAGACTACCTCCCTGACCAAAGAAAAATGCAGATGTCAAAAGGCCATCATACTGCATCATCTGTTTGACCTAAACAGTTATAATCCATCCTTGGTTCACAGGGCTATTTGCAGATGTGCATGTGGACATATAATGAGGTAGTGCAAGAGAAGCACCACACTTCCCAACTGTTAGAGAAAAATGCATCTCTCATGATTATTCTACACAAAATGCATATTAACTTACAATTTCTTCACAAATGTTTAATGAATTATTTAATATTTGTTCATGTTAAAAATGATATGTAATATAGATGCATAGTTATGCAAACCAGAAATACTTATTATAATTCTGAGTGTTTCACAACTGCATTCTAATATCAAGCTGCAAGTGTATTAACAGATGACTAAATGTAAAGAAAGTGCTAAAGGAGTTAAGGATGTTACAAAGACTGGTTTCTGAAATCAAGAAAGAACACAATGTATGTAAGCTCTGACCTTCCCAGGCTGGGATGGGTAGTTACAAGGAGTGTTGGGGAGTTAGAATGCTACTGGTACTGAAACATTCAAGGTCAGGAAACAAGACTGATTAACAACATGTTTGTTAATAAAATCATGATTGTTGATGTGCAGCACTAAGTGAGAAGCAAGAGGGTCTGTAGAAATCTTACTGGCCAACTTCAGTATTCTGCATGCATGAAAATGATAAGAAAAGTAAATAAGAACTGTGTATTTTTGCTGCTTGGAGAGCCTGATTATTGAATTGTAAAGATAGTCACCCAGCAGTGACATGTGGCTTTAAATAAAAAGAAATGTTTTGCACATCCTGAAGAGTTATTCCTGACTCAAGACTAAAAGGTAGTTAATGTTATTTATGGATATTTTAAACTGCACTTTAACACATCAAAGATCCCAACTGTACACTTACAACTCTTGCTACTCTCATCTCTCACTCGCCACCCGGAAAGAGGTAATGGGCCATGTTCCCACCATGCTCCTGTATCACTTCCCATTTGTGAAAGGTGAGAAAGATTCTGTAGCATTATTCCTTTCTAAACCCATGAGGCACTAGTTAAACACTACTCATGCATAATAATAAACTAAAACTACAATAAAAACTATTGTTATCTACTAAACAATGTCAGTCACTAACAAAACAATATTAAAACCCACCTTCCTACTTACCTATAACTCTCACTCCCTTGCCATTTTGCTAACCAACTTCTCCTTGTCTAAAAGCTTTACTCTTCCTTCACAGATCTCCTTTTCCAAACACATTTCATTCATTCCCTCTCACTTATGTAAGTCTTGAAATGTACTTTTATGCTCACTACCAATTCTTTCTCTCGATATTGTCTCTACTAATTGCAATATTATCAAATATTTTTATTATCTGTACTTAGAAATGTATGTAATTTGTTGGTCAATATACTACATTGTTTTAAAATTCACTGTTTTGCTGTTTATCACCATTGCATATTGTAATATTGAAATTGTTAATTGATGGTTTATGTACTATGATGTTCCAAATGTTCCTGTCTGTGTATTTTTTTTCTTTTATAATTTTTTTATCATTCTAATATTTTGTATTTAGTAAGGCCCAAGTCATGGCTGAAAAGGGGTCTTTAAGCTAGTCAATCTATTCTCTTAAAACATTAAAAAAGAATAAATTAATAAATACATTCATACATACAGACATTCCATTGTCTACTCTACATATCTGTTATGTATTTCACTTTCATACTACAGGTTTGTAGATTAAACAATATCTTCTATAGTTTTGGAGGCCTGTGTGCAAAGAGTTTCTGAAGATGCTATGTTAGGGTTTAATGCTTATTTTATCTGATCTCCCATGTGACAGACATAGTTATGGGACAGCGCACATCCAAAAACTTATCTTTCTTTTCCATGTGAACTTATAGGTTCATAGGTTGTTACTGAGAAGCTTAGCAAAGTCACTTGGCTATTAGCATAAATATGTTTCTTCTGGTTAAAACATTATTACCACAAGCTCCTAGCCAGTGGCGGCTGGTGACTTCAAATCAAAGAAGGGCCGCAGGAGACAGCTGAATGGGTGGGTCAACAGGAAGTGGTGTGGCCAACTAGAAAGGGGTGGAGCTATGCTCAAAACTACAAAAACTGGGACTTTAATAAATACGCTGCCCTGGGTGTCAAACCATCATTATGAGAGAAGTGAAGAAGAAAAAAAATATGTCAATGCATTGCCTACATGACAGCTTACTTAATATCTAGATGGAAACAAAAAGGTTGTGAAGCATGAAAAAAATAAATTACTTTTTAAATACATTACTTGAATGCCAGTCGAAATCAAGTATAAAAAAACAAGCAGCACTCAACTAAAACCAATTTCCTTGCACTGCAGTTCTAATTATAATTTATGTTCAGCTTTATAAAAATACCAAGTAACATGCCGAAAGTAGCAATCTCTGTGATACCAATTACCCTCATTTGTAAAAATGCTTCTTATCCAAAAAAGACCTGCTGCCTGGCAACAACTATCTACTTGTTTCATGGGGAAAACATGATCAAAGTAAAAAATGAATAGCAAACAAGAAACAAGTTCAAGATAAATTGCTTAAAGGATTACTGCATAGGTTATGCAACAACAAAAAGGCTTTCAATGTTGTAATTCTTTAACAGTATGCTTATTAAAGCTTACTTGCATCTTACAATCTCAAACAAGCTTATCTGATGGCCCTGACATATTTGTCAGACCTCTGAACCTCAGAGCAAGAGATCTGGAAAAGCTCTAAACATAAGGACAATTTTTAAATATTGCTCTTATAAACTTAGAAAGATAATTCACGGGTACATGTATTTTCCCAAAGGGGATAACTATACATTTCTTGGCATTGAGCTTGAGCCCATGGCTCTGGCACCAAGCATCTGTTTCTGTAAGGCCCTTTTGTAGAGTATCCACATCATCTGGGGATTCAATAATGGCTCCCAGTTTGCAGTCATCTGTGAACTTTGTTAGCCAGAGTCCCTTAGTGTTGGCCTGTACTTCAGAGAAGTAGATGCCAAACAAGGGAGGTCCCAGGACTGAACCCTGAGGTACTCCACTTGTCACTTGTCTGGAGCTGGATTTGGAGTCAGCTACTTTTACAGTGTGGGTTCTGTCAGTAAGCCAGATGGCAACCCATCAAGTGATGTAGGGATTAATGCCCAGCTTAGTAAGTTTATCTATGATTCCAGAGTAGTGATGGTGTCAAAGGCCTTGGCGCGGTCCAGATAGGCTGTGTGGACTGCCTTACCCTCGTCCACAGCTCTGGAGACTGATTCAAAGAAGTCAATCAGGTTCAAGAGACAAGATCAGCCCTTCACGAACCAAAACTTGGTGGGGTCCAGTTTTTTAAGGTTGCCAATGTCTTTGTTTATAAGTTCCATGATAATATGTTCCATGGCCTTGCAGATCAGGCTTGTCAGACTGATGGGGCGGTAGTTCCTGGTATCCAAGGCGGATTCCCCCTTGTGGAGTGGGATAACTGTAGCTGTGCACCACTCAGTGGGCATGAAGCCTGAGGTGAGGGTATGATTAAACATGACATTTAGGTGAGGTGCCAGTTCATTTTGTAGTTCATGTAGTACACAGCCTGGGATATCATCTGGTCCGATGGATGCTGTATTCTTAGTTTTGGAGAGTGTGTTTTTTACCTGTGTGGCCGTTATTACCAGAATGTGGCAATCTTCCAATATTGAGACGGGCCATTTAGGGAGTGAGAGGGGGGTGAAGTTGGCACTGACTCGATCTGCCAGGATATTGGCAATATCCTTGGGATCAGTATATTTAATGCCATTCTGTTGTAGCTCAGAGCAGATCTGAGCATTACCATTTAGATTCTTGACATATAGAATGCCTTGTGGTTGTCTTTGGAATCTTTGGCAATTTTATTTTCGTAACTAGCTTTGGAGGATTTTATGAGGGATCTCAGTTTCTTACTGAGGCTGGTAAGGGAGTTTTTTGCATCCTGGTATTTTCCTCTTTTCTGCAACAGTTTTTTTCCTTTTGTTGTAAAGTTTGTTTATGGCAGGGGGCCACCAGATTGGCTTCCTTTTTTGTAGGAGGGCATCTTGGTTCTATTTGGGATGCTCGATTCATGCATGAGTGGATGTGCTCGTACAGTGCCTTAGTGTACAGTTGAACTTTCAGTTCCCATCTGCATAGGTGTCATGAAGTTTGTAACCGCTGACTTGAGTCTCATGAAGCTGGCCTTGGAGAAGTTTTTTTATGGAGGTTTCCTTACTGGGGGGTGGGGATGGGATGTGGATGTTAAGGGTGATTAGCTTATGGTCCGACCCGACCAAAGAGGGGGTGACCATAGGTATGGAGCATCGATTTCCCATGTTTGGTAATGACCAGGTCTAGGATATTGGAGCCCCTAGTGGGACTATGGATTAGTTGATCCAGGCCATTGGAACTTATGAATTCCAAGAACCATTGGGCAAAGGTGTTGGTGCACGAGTAGTTTTCCCAGTTAATGGCAGGGTAGTTGAAATCACCCAGTATTAGGGTGTTTGGTTGTATATTAATATTTTCCAGTATGTTTAGAAAGGTATAGTGAGAATCTTGGGACATGGCGATCTCCACCACCTTTAGTGTTTCGATCATGGTTTGGTAGCTGAAAAGTGTGGTAAGAGTTGTAGTCTGGTATTGCAGGGGTGCTCTCTGGGGCCTTGAACCAGGTCTCAGTTACTGCACAGATATCAATGTTCTCCATTTTTAGGAGTGCCTCGAGAGAGTGCATTTTGAGGTTTAGACTTCTAGCATTGAGTAGCATTACCTTCAGATTTTGCATGCTTGTACCTGTTATGGTGGTGGTTTTGTCCTTTGAACTTTGCCTAAAAAAGGCACTATAGGGGTGACAAGAGCCTTAGCCAGTAACTTGAATCCCAGTGGCGATAGGTGCAGACTATCTCTGGCAAAGCATCATGGTCTGTCGATCATGTCTTCCCAGGCAGACAGATACTGGATCCCCTTTGAATGACGCCAGAAGCTTAACCAATTGTTGAAGTCAATCATTTTGTCCTTATATTGTGGTATCATTCTGGGCAAAGGCAGGATGCTACTCAAAGCTAGGGTCATACCTGACTGGGCAACATGATCCGAAAGTTCTTCCATGTCTCTTTTCATGTAGTCCAGGGAAGTACGTCTCAAGTCATTCACTCCAACATGGACAATGACAGAGTCATATTTGTACTTGTTTTGGAGTGATTTGAGTGCATGTGTTATGTGGCGGATCCTGGCACCCGACAGGCAGCTCACTGTAATTTTCTCCTTGTTCAGCCTGGTGAATGGGACATCAGTGTGCCTGACTATAGAGTCACCTATGACTAAAGTGCTAGGTACGTTGTCTTGCCTTAGGGGCTGTTGCTGGGTGGCACACTGGTGTTGTGAGCTATGTGACACTTTGGTTGTGATTGGTGTTTGTTTGCGTTTCCGCTTTGGAGGTCCTTGTTGCTTGGGCAGGTTACAGTTAAGGGCCTCCGCATATGTGGATTTAGTGTTGCTATTTGTGAATGTTGGTGGTGTGAGTTTGGAAGGGCTATGTGTTGCTTGAGGTGTAGTGCGGGTGTTAACCTTCTCCTCTTGACTGTCTAGCACAATCTTGGGTGGAGAGAGTGTTACTTCCAGTTTGGCTATGTAAGTGCATCTCTCACAGGTTGTAGTGTTGGGCGGTAGGAGGAGAGGGTTGTCTGTGTACATGAGGCAATTGCTACATTGCCCCAGTATGCCCAGATTCACCAGGTGGACAGGAGAAGTCAACGGAAGCTGACCCTTGGACATGCCTGTTTTTTTTTTTGTTTTTTTTTTAAGTACAGGAGCTGTTTTCCCTTACCTTAGCAAGGTACTTTGCAATTATAGGCTGTTTAGTGCCTATGATTAATTTCTCCTTATTAATAAGTATCAGTTTAAGGCTTCTTAGTGCTTACCCGCAGGTATTAGAGCAAGTGCTAGTCACAGGGATGCTTAAAGATAAGATGAAAAAAAAAGGATACATTATATTAAGTGACCTTGAGTAAATCATGCTTTCCTGTAAGAAGAATGCAGATTTCAACTTGGGTAACTTGTCTTGGTTAGAGTACAAGACTCAAAGTGATATGAAATCTATACTAATAGATACGTTAATGGTTGAAATGAAGAAGCTCTTTCATGGTATAGTTTATAACCCAGATAGAAAATACTTTTTAAAGCTGAATAAGAAAATAGGCATGTTATATGAAATTCAAACTAACAATAACACAAAAAGAGATCATGAAGTTACCTGCCCCACCATGAGGGTTTCCTGCATTTAAGTTGGATTTTTTTTCTTATTTTTTATTTTTATTTTCATTTGTTATGATGTGTTAAAATATGATTGTGCTCTGAGGTCTTTCTTATTTCACATTCTTGAATGTATTTTGGAAAATGTAATTTTGCCTATATTTAATTGTTTTATATCATTAACTTACTTTCTCCCTTTTTCTTGCTTGGGGTTTGGTGTTTATTAAGTTATAGAATGAAATAATTTTGTTAAGAGAACATATCTTGCAAGATATATTTATTTAGGAAAAGTTGTATATGAATTAAAAAAAATAAACAGAAGTAGTAGAGAGGCATTCTCAGGTGATAACCAAACAGACTGTGTAGAGGGTAGGTAAGGAGAGAAGAGTCTAGGTCTTGAGAAGTTAGAGTAATTGGATTTGGGAAACTGAAAGGAGGAGAAGGTAGAGCAGTAAAGAATAAAACTGCAAGATTGTCGAACTGGAGAGGAGGGAAAAGGAGGGGTAGAGCAAAGCAGACTGAAAACATTTGAGTGTGGAGTATAAGTAAGATTACAGAAAAGGAAAAAAGAGAATTGTAGAAGGCCTGCTGCACATTAACTTTAATGTTGTTGTTGTTGTTTTTGTTTTGGCTTTTCCCGGTTAGGGGTTGTCACAGTGGAACTCTGGTCTGCTAATGATTGGCAGTAGATTTTTACAGTTCCGACGTGCCAGCTCGATGCCCAACCTTCAACGAAGGCATGCCCATTCACACGTCTTTCAAATACTACTCAGCCATGAGGAGGACATGCAGACTCCACACAGAAGGTGCTCCAGCCGAGAATCGAACGGGAGAACCTCTTGCAGTGAGGCGACAATGCTACCGCTGCACCACCACAGCTTAGTTTTATAAAATATCATGTGAGTGAGGAGCAAAGAGGGAGGAAAACTGTCTAGAAAGGTAAAGACAGTGTAGAGTATGCCTGGTGTAGAACCATGTATTCAGCAAGTGTCATTTTAGTTTAATTTTGAAACATTTGTTATTGTTGTTTTGTCTGAGTGTTTGGGGAAAGGAGAACCACAGTCTAGATATATAGTTATATCTAACACTTACAGTTATATAGAAATGCAAGAAGTGCCAGTGGCAATCTGCCATCATTTTACTCAGCTGAAGACTACTAAGTTAGACAAAAGTGAGGAAAAATAGCAAATATGGGGTTGATTATATGCCTGAATTATTCATATATGAATCCTTGAACTTCATCAACAACTTCAAAATTATTATAATGCTTATTACCTAAGCATTTAACACAAAGTAAATAACAATAGTACATTGAGCAACAAAACACAAATTGCAAAAAATGTGAGATTATTTAAAAGTAATCACTCTAACATTGAATATCAACCGAATAGTTTGCAAAATAATACAACTCAAGTTATGCAGAAAAGGTCCAAAAAGTCTAGGGCAGAAAATTACCATTTAATCTGCAAATTAAGCAGATCACATATGATAAAATCAAAGCATGGAAGAGGCAGAATGAGGTAACAAGAACAAAAAGGAGACAGAATTAAAAAGTTGGGGAAGAGAATGAGTTTGTTTGTGTCTTTCGGCTTTTCCCGGTTAGGGGTCGCCACAGCGGAACTCCAGTCTGCTAATGGTTGGCAGTTGATTTTTACATACTGGCTTGCCAAGCCTGATGCACAACCTTCAACGAAGGTACACCCATTCACGCATGTCTCCATGCAGAAGACGATCTAGCTGAGAATCGAACCGGACAGCATCATACTGTGAGGCGACAACGCTACCGTGGCACCACCACCGCGGGTTGGGGAAAAGAATGAGTGTGGCTAGGAAATCAAGAAGAATAAAATAAAAATGTCAGCAAGATGGAAGCAGGAAATGCCTTTCAGTTACTTTCACCATTGCTGGTATTATACACCAAGCAGGCACTGGTAAGAAAATAAGAAAAAAAATAGAATTATGAAAAATAGATGCAGGACTGATGGATATGTCTAGGGGTGTGAATTAGGCAAAAGAAGTTAGACAAGGCTATACATCAATAGAAAAAAAAATATTTAGAAAGGGAATTGGAAACAGTTGGGAGTTATAATTATTTGATTAAGCCATGGCCCTAGCAGGATAATCACATGAATAAGGAAATAAATATTGCTCAAGGCTGGCTTATAGCTGGATGTTAATTTTTATTTTTTTAAGTTAAGTTGAGGATGCTAAAGTGAAGAATATATAAAGGTGAGACAAAGATTTATATTGGTGAATCTGAAAACAGAAAGGAATGCTATGGAATGCAGTATAAAATGGATCAATATAGTCACAGTAAGGAAAGTCACTAAGGGACTGAGAATCTGGAAAGAGGGAAGAGAGAAGGATAGAGAAATTAGAAATAGTGAGATGAATTATGAGATAAATCTGATGAAAGTGGATTAGAAACAGGGGCTAAAATGAAATCAAGAGAAAACAGGACCACAAAAGGGGATCAAGCAAATAGAGAAACATGCTAATCTGCATGTAATCAATATGGAAGCATGACATGATCCTTATATTATAAACTACAGCCTAATTCTGCAGGTGCACATGTAGGACTGTACCTGTGCCAAATGCAACAACTGATATATATACAAAAAAAAACATTAATGTCAAGTTAAAAGTTATTTATCTGAAGTTAAAAATCATGTGAGGCAGTTATCGGGACAGGTATAGTTATCCTTAATATTTATGTTAGCACAGACATGACAGTGCAAACAGTAATATTCTGAGGCAAGCCTAACCTTGGCTCAAAAAAAAAACGAGAAACTATATAATGGTTTCACATGACTACTCCCAGTAAATGCAAAAAATGAATTTTCATCCAGAATTGCTTTCCTATCCCCAGTTAATGTAGCTTCATTTTAAGAAGTGAAATTCCTAATATCTGCTCTGCCCACGACTAATGACATGTTATTTCTGTTGCTGCCTATCCCCAAGATCATAAGTCTTACTTATGGAAAATTAAAACATTTTTCCCTCATTATAAATCTTATTCTCCAATGAATATCTGAGCTTGTGTCTGAGTAATCTTAGAATCACATGCTCTTTTCATAACCTCTTTTCATATCATATCATAAAAAAAATATGTTATTTGAAATCCAATACACTTTTTTTAAACTTCTACCTCAAATTTAATTACTTACTGACATTTGATTACAGGAAAAGTCCTGCAGGACGTTAAACTACTCATTTTCAGTGGAGACCCAGGGAGAAAGATTCCATAATTACACAGTTAAAATTAAAAAAAAGCAAAACAAGACAAACAAATGAAAATAACAGTTATAAGCATAAAACCAAAACAAAACAGCTAAATACCAAATGATGGGAATCTGTAGTATTCTGTCAACCTTCAAAAACTGGATGCTAGGAAACTATTTTTAACAAACATGAGATTTCACCCTTAATTATATTAATATCCTCCCTTATATAGGGATACACACCTTATTACATACATTAGATTTCAAACATTCGTCATATATATATAAGACATGTGCATATGTATACATATATATGTATATATATATATATATATATATATATATATATATATATATATAGAGAGAGAGAGAGAGAGAGTGATATAGATATAAATGTACGTGTCATATATATATATATATATATATATATATATATATTTATATATATATTTATATATATATATATATATATATATATATTTATATATATTTATATATATATTTATATATATATATATATATATATATATATGTATATATATATATATGAGAGAGAAAGAGAGAATATTTAACTCATTCACTTTTTACAAGACATTCCATAAGAAGAAACATCGATAAGACTAAGATAATCCCTGGTTTAAATTAAAAAAAAATCTCAGCAATAACTGAGGTTTATTTCTATTGGGTCATATAAGTACAAGTATTTTTAAACTGATCTCCAACCATACCCACAGAAGTAACTTTCATAAAGTGAAACTCTTGAGAAATAAAAAGTAACTAGTTTGCTTCAGTTTGCTTATATTTTTTACCCATCCCTAATAGATATTCCAGAAGTATATAAATATTTTACTTATAATCACTTCAGGGATATAACTCTACTCTCTTCCTAGAGTGGCTAGACAATGTACATATACATATAACTGCCTCAGGTTAATATTTGTTTACATCTCTTTAACAGTTGAAGCAAGCCATCGATGCATTTAAGGACTGCTCTTCTTGGTTAATATACAAGATGAGACATTCAAGAGTGAATGACACTTACACTGAGAAAAGATTCATAATTCAACTTGTTTAAAAGCTGCATGTGACAGCTTCGGTTTCAGTATGCTATTAAATATTCTGTAGACAGGCCAGCAAGTTTGGTTATTCTGACTGGATAGAGATGTTGCAACATCTAGGGTGATAAACTAGTTTATATATCTTGGATAGTGGTTTTGGTGAGTTATTATATATATGTATATGTATGTATTTGTGTGTGTGTGTGTGTGTGTGTGTGTGTGTGTGTGTGTGTGTGTGTGTGTCCCCTGTATTCACTAATCTTCCATGCAGGATTAGCTTAGTCCTGCATGGAAGTGCCCATTTAAGAGCAGGACGACAGTGCTCCATGCATATTAATGAGGCACGCTGCCCGAGCTCCTTGGTTTACACGGAGCGTGTAAGAGTGCAGGGGGCATGTCTGAGAGCAAAGCTCTCAGAATAAACACACCCCACAATTTAGAACAGCAGAAAGGGGTAAGAAATGAGTGAGACCACTCATAGGTGTCCTCATATCCCCACCATCAGTCCCCCACGTGTACAACAGCAACAGTACATATACATAAAATGAAAAAAACCTTTTATTTTTTTTTAAATCCGAGTGAAGGTAATTGTAGGTGCGTGAGTGTGCCCATCACTTAGCTATGGATAAAGCATCTTAAAAGGCTGAAGAGGATAACAAGTAAGATATATACAAATGAAGCAGCACAGCAATAGTGTAGTGGACAGAGCATTCGCGGTTCAAGTCCCACTGCAGCACAGTCTATTTTACATGGCAAAGCACATTATAACAAATATTTTTGTTGCAAAACCCACTAAATAACATATATTAATGAACTGGAGTACTGCACGAAATGCACATGTGAAGTGTCAGTGTCATAATGAATAAGGCACTAGTAAGCAGGTGTAAGCACAAATAAGCAGTAGTAAGCATATTTAAGCACTAGTAAGCATGTTTAAGTGTGTTTGTGTGGGGGTAAGCACTGCCCACACAGATTAAGCAATTTAGAAGCTGAGTAAAAGAAACTGTAACCGGAAGTTAGCAGTGCTTACCTCCACGCAAACATGAACTAACCCTCTTACAACTGCTTTAAAGTGCCTTAATCAATCTGTATCCAATAGCCCATATTATGCCCAGCAACAAAATAAACAGCCTCTGCAAGGCTTGAACCCAGGACCTTGTACACTAGAGTCACAGTAGTTAACCACTACACCATCACAGCAGAGCATAAGCTTGAGGTTTCAACAAACAAATACTCACCATAGGAAAATCAAACTGAACATGTGAAAGGAATCTATCTACAGTGTGATGTTGTATAACCTGCTACATAACATAAATATGTGAACTGGAGTACTCCAGTAAGGCCAGATGTGAGGTGTTATTGTAAAAAAAGTGTTGAAGTCCACAGGACCCCATACAGTGTACGTACACATGAATCACAGATACCAGACACATATATAACATGTAATGAATAATAAACCAATGCCAAAAGGAAAATATAATGCAAATTAAATATTAAGCAATGCTAAGCATTGCACAGCTCAGCTTAGTTGGTGTAAGCAATGTGTAGGCTGGCTAACTCAATCTGCCCAATGGTATATCCCTTTAAACAATGCCAACATTAGGCAAGCAGGTGTGCCCATAGTTGAGCGGGAAATCAGGCATACTTAAACCCTACAGGTGTGAGTACTTCCAATAACTGGTTGCAGCTCCCTACTGTAGGCAGAATGGCTGGAGTTTGGGAAGGCACTTGATTTCAAGTGCAGCGCTGCGACATCCAGGAGTCCAGATTCATGGTATAGCTCCTGGTAAAACACCATGAGCAGAGACTACTGAAGGGCCAGTAGCATGGCTCTCAGTATAAAGTGGAGGCCTGGGACAGTCTCGTCTGTGACCTCGTCAGTGCCACTGGTATCCCCCGGACTGGTGAGCAGGTCAAGCATCACCATGCTGACCTGAAGCGGCAGAGGGGGGAATCTCTTTGAGCAGTGCATCCAAGAATCAAGGCAGATGGCCAATGCCCCAGCACTGAGAAAGTACTCATTCTACTACGTAGATAATGATTCCCTAACTTGTGTATACTATGGGATAGGTAATGGCTAAATATCACTGTATTTCTCTGACAGCTGCAGATGAGTGGGCTGTGAACCAGCAAGCCCATGCTGCAAGGTTGCAAAGGCTGCGTTGTGAGGCAGGTTGGTAATAATCTTGCATGTACTGTCATAACAAATATATATAACAGTTCTAGAAAGTGTTGTACCAGTATAAAAATGTATTGTGTATGGGATATACTGAATAAACTAGACAATATGGTAGGAAGGCTGCCATATAGGTTGTGTGTAAATAAAGGTGTAATATCTTGTGAATAAAAGTATAACCCCTGCAGTGCTTGTGTACATTCTGCTTTCATATGTTGTTGTCGTGTTGCATTCTATAAATAGCACTGTTGTATTAAACAGTGTTACCCACACTGCTGAATACAGATAAAAAGTGTAGGAAGTTCAGTATAGCAATGTTGGAGGTCCAAAGAGGACAGTCATATTGTACAACTGAGGGAGACTTAGACAGAAAAAATTGGAATGCTTCACACCAATTCTCTAATAGCATAATGTACTGTGATATGAACTGTAGTATTTTTACCACACACACACAGCAGTGGTTTGAATCCCAGGAGTGGTAGTAAGTTGTATGCATAATCATACCCCACAACTGTACAGAGTTTGTGAGAAAATTCAGATAGAAAGCTGCATGCATAACTAGACCCAACTGTACAGAATTTGCTAGAATGTTCAGGTAATAAGCTGTCAGCATAATCATAACTATCAACTGTACAGACTGTGACAGAATGTTCAGGTAGTAAGCTGTATGCATAGTCATACCCCTCAACTGTTCTGATCTGTCCAGCATGTCCAGATAAATGGCCAAAATCTGATGCCCAGTAACCTGTTCCCCTGAAAAATCAGTGTAATGACCCAATAAATGTAGGCAGCTTTTACTGACATATAACTGATAGACCTGTACATAGTCAGAGAATGTATATGAAAGCAAACCTGTCATGGTAGCATCTCACTCAAAGTGTATGACAGCAATTCTCAAAATATGCCACATTAACACCTGCATCCTGTCAAGCCTTGACCAGTGTGTGTCCAATAATAGATTGTTAGGCATGTGTATAACATCAACATGGAATCTGGGAGTATGTGTAGAATTTGTCAGGTAGTGTTAAAGATTTTCTCCACAGCCATACCAGGTAAGAGGTGTAGACTGTAAGTACAACGCAGGGTAAGCAATGCCTACACACGTTAAGCAATTTAGAAGTAAACTGAGTGTAAGAAACTGTAACCAGAAGTTAACAGTGCTTACCTCTGCACAAACCCGTGCAAACCCACTTACAACTGCTTTAAAGTGCCTTAATAACTCTGTATCCAATGGCCCGCGTTCTGCCCAGCAACAAAAGAAACCGCCTCTGCAAGGCTCGAACCCAGGACCCTGCACACCATAGACAAAGTGATTTACCACTAAGTCAAGCCAGATACACAAAAATCTGATGTTAACAGAAACATATCATCCAGCCCACTCATGCAACAGTACAGAGAATGTATACCAACATCTAAATGTATGTGTGTGTGTAAATATATTAATATCTAAACAGATACAACATATATCTACATATGTATATATATATATATATATATATATATATATATATATATATATATTTTTTTTAGACATATATATAAATATATATGAACAGATATACATGCAAATGCCTACATCAACACATATATGTGTCTACAATTATATGTCTACATATACACGACAAGTTACATATATGTACGCAGATATATATCTATGTACGTATATATGGACATCGTTATATATATGTAAGCAGATGTGTATATACATATATATATATATATATATATATATATATATATATATATATATATATTTAGACATATATATAAATATATATGAACAGATATACATGCAAATGCCTACATCAACAAATATATGACACGGTTATAAATAGAACGTGCTGGAGGGACAGATTCATCACCCAGAGACTCCCTATGCTGTGGAACAAAATCCCGGTACATGTGAGGCAGAGCACCTTGCTGGCCTTGTTCAAGAGGAATCTTGACCAATGGATGGGAGATCGCAGATATACCCCAGGGATTACTTCAGTGTCACTGCTTGACAGAGGCACAGAAAAATGATAGGCATAGTTTTTATTCAAACTAAAGGGGTGGCGAAAGCCACATAACTATGGGCTAGGCTTATAAATGCCCTTGGACAGATAGCCTAGTATGAACCTATGAACCTATGAACCTATATGTGTCTACAACTATATGTCTACAGATACACGACAAGTTACATATATGTACGCAGATATATATCTATGTAGGTATATATGGACATCGTTATATATATGTAAGCAGATGTGTATATACATATATATATATATATATATATATATATATATATATATATATATATATATATAAATATATATGAACAGATATACATGCAAATGCCTACATCAACACATATATGTGTCTACAAGTATGTGTCTACATATACACGACAAGTTACATATATGTACGCAGATATATATCTATGTAGGTATATATGGACATTGTTATATATATGTAAGCAGATGTGTATATACATATATATATATATATATATATATATATATATATATATATATATATATATATATTTAGACATATATATAAATATATATGAACAGATATACATGCAAATGCCTACATCAACACATATATGTGTCTACAACTATATGTCTACATATACACGACAAGTTACATATATGTACGCAGATATATATCTATGTAGGTATATATGGACATCGTTATATATATGTAAGCAGATGTGTATATACATATATATATATATATATATATATATATATATATATATATATATATATATATATATATATGGCCATACATCTGTAGATAGCAATGACAGTAACAAGAACAAGTATGTTCACATGCACAATTAATGGGCTTGAGAGGCCCCAAACAATGTACTTCTTGTACGAATAGGCATACCCACCTCACAGCCAAACACATCTGCCCTGCAATACACTACCAAGTGTTGCAGATCCCATAACCAGGACCTGACACAACATGGGCACAAGATGTTAACAGTACTACATCCCACCTGTATGATGTCAGGCTGGTATTGGTAACATATCATAAAGTACAGTCTGCCTTCCATAGGAAAGGTAAAATGTGGATGCTATCAACATCCCCAGGATACATATACAAAAACACAGATATGCAGATACATATATACACATATATATATACACACACACACACACACACACACGTATATATATATATATATATATATATATATATATATATATATATATATATATACACACACACACACACATACATAGATATACATGTGACTACACATACACATGCAGATATATGTACAGTAGGATACATATGTAAAAGGTGCACACAATATGGAATAGCCACTATGCCTACAGTTAACACCTGAACAACTGGACACTGTATGAACCACGCGTACAAATGACAATCGTTGCCTGCAACATATACCCACAGAGAGATCATAGGAAAAAACACCACACACAGGTTTTCAGAAATGGAAAACCTTTATTTGTGTACTATTATAGGTCTATATGCCATGTCATATAGCTGTTCAGACACTGACATCCATATAAATGAGTAATGCAACTGTGAAACAGTTATACTAATACAGTAGTCTGGAAAGGTTCACACACTCTGTACAGTCCAAAGGTGTACACAGAACCCCTTAGTGCAAAACATGTGTACCATGCCTGACAGTATGGATGTTGACAGCCATGTAGATGGGTATAACACATAACGGGTGGTATACATTTGCCACCATAGGTTATGAATTCACACCCCCCCGTCTGTCCCTGACACATAACCACTGGTACAGTGTGCCATGGCCAAATACTACCCAATAGATATTGACATACATCTGTACAGAATCTCACTGCTTTGTCTGACATACATGACTGCAAAGGGAGGCCAAGCTGCAGTACATCTGGCAGTATCTGCACATGACATCTCACTGAGTAAGTACACTAAGCTGCTAGGTATGCAACAATGCACTGTGCAGGCTACAGGCAGACTGGCTCAATACTGACCTACATCTCCTATGGGAGAATGTGCATGTACTGCATATAGAGCAGGCTCTACAGGAATATCACAGCACAGGGTAAGATACACCTGTGTGAAAGTGTATAACCACAACCAATGTGAACACAGCCACATCCACATATGGCATGCTAGCATAATATTACAGTATATGGACTATCTGTTCAACACCATCCTCATATCTGCCACTCACAGACTAACCCTACATATACTGGGCTGCTACACAGTTTGGTCTGATGGCTGTCTATGGTATGGGACGTGTGTGTATGGCCCTACAAACATGTAAGCCAATACCGTAACATACAGTGGAGCAGCATGTAACATCAGACAGGATGGGACCTAGAACAATGACATCTACCACAGTCTGTACACAGGCTAAAGTACATAATAACAATACACACACTGTCGACATTCACCATAAGGACATAGACCTCAGTACAGTACAAATATCCACAGAATGTCCAGGTTATGTCATCAAATATAGCCTCTACTGTACATAACATGTGTAGCAGTCTGATATCTCACTGGCTTGTTATCAGATATGATGACACTAATTATGGTGTACAGCACATATGCACCTCTTAATACATGACATATGTACAAAGGTTGACAGAGTTGTGGCTGGAAGCACATACACAGGGTCAATATTGACATGTTACTATGATAACCTCATACATTTACTGTTGTAACAGGGTTTGTTGCAACATCATATGTCCTATGAGGGATATGAAGTCAGTAACCGTTGCAGCTTTCACCATCCACAGACTGCAATCCTCACACTGCCTTCTGAAGTTCACAGATAGATGCTCTGCGGGTAACACATGAAACCAATGGCACAACACACTACCCAGTCTGCAGATGACCCTACAGATGGGGATTCCTCATAAACATAGAACTGACATGGCAGGCATTGAAACTTGTAGGACAGTCATATCCAAACACACACACACACACACACACACACACACACACACACACACACACACACACACACACACACCCTGTTAAACCAACATTACTCCAAATGCAGTATAGCAGCACTTTCAGTCTGTAGTCAGTTCAGGCACATCACTCACCTGTGTGTTGCTTGTTTCCACAGTGCATGTTGTTAGAGGTAAATCCCCAATCCATCGGAGATGCTGTTTGCCAAAGAACAGATCTAGTTCCTGCTCACAGTGAATGAAAAGGGCCAACACCAATATGATGTTCCTAGATATTGGTGTGTGTTGCCATGCAATTGGCTATGGAAATGTTACCACAGCTGTTCCACATGCAATAAGCTAGGGGAGGACTGCAATTCGTGCAGAGGCCATCAGCTGATCATGAGCATTACTTAAAATATACATGCTGCTGCCTAAGCATAGCAAGTTTTGGTCTCCACATCACCAGAGAGGGAGTGAGAGAGGCAGAGAGAGGCAAAGACAAGTCTGGGAAGGGTGGGGGAGTAAAACATAAGCATGTTTGTGTCACACACCTACCAGTACAGGGTATCATTGATAGCATGCTAACAGCATTCCATACTGGGCATGTTTTCAGGCATGGCATGTCCTTTGTGGGTCACATGTGATGGCACCACAGATGTTGCAGGTGACCACTGGGGAACATGGGGAAAGTGCACTGTCTGCATGTACGTGCCTATTGGACAGATGGACAGGGTGCCATGCCCTCTGTAGCCCACTACAATCACTCCATGGTTACTATCAGTGACCAATATGCAGTGTACTACCCACACATTGGCTGTTGCCTAGGCATGTGTGTACGTGTATGAAACATGGGTTGAGAGTGTGCTCTTGGTACTGCTGGCTTTGCTAACTGTGATTGCCTGGCCTTGATGCATGGGTATGAATTTGCACCCCAGCCTCTCAGCTATTTCACATATGTTATCCCTGTACGGTGGATATTGTGATATACACTAGGCCCACCATATAAGAAATTTTCAAAACCCACTCCACATTGGGCCCAGGTGTCACACACTCACATCCACCTCCACACAAGATATGAGTTACAAGCACACACCCCTGTCATGTCTGGGAGTAGAACCCCTACCTAACTAGTTTATTACACTACAGCACTACGCAGTTATAGTACGTGCCACTGAGATTGCTGGAGTACCCCTTCCCCAAAGGTGTATATCTCAGTGGATGACATCAGCAGGATTGCCAAAGCAGGACATTTGAATTGTAGTGAGTGTGACTAGCCTAAAATGCATTGCTCCCTGCACAAACAGTGACACACACACAAAACATTTACAACCGATATTGGTGGGAATAGAACCATACCAGAGTTCTAAATCACACTAAAGTAGTATGCAGTTATGGCACGAGCTATGAAGATTAATGGGCTACAACCATCCCAGAGGTGTATTTCTGGGTGGATGACATCAGCAGCTTTGCCAAGGTTGAGCACTGGAATTGTAGGGAGTATGACTACCCTAAAAAGCATTGCTGCCTACACAGAGTCAGACAGACACACACACAAACACACACACACTCTCCATATCTGGGATTAGAAAGGCTACCCAACTACTTCATCACACTACAGTAATATGCAGTTACAGGTTGTGTTATGGAGTTTACTGGGCTACAATCTTCCCAGAGGTGTATTTCTGGGTGGATGACATTAGCAGCCTTGCCAAGGTTGAGCACTGGAATTGTAGGGAGTGTGACTACCCTAAAAAGCATTGCTCCGTACACACAGTCAGACACACACACACACACACATACACTTGCCATGTCTGGGATTAGAACACCTATCTAACTACATTATCACTCTACAGCAGTACACAGTTACAGGACGTGCATCCTCCCCCGTTTGGCATCTACTTCTCAGACGTCCAGGCTAATACAGCAGGTCTTTGGCTAACAAAGTAGGCAAACTACTGCAAACTAGGTGCCATAATAGAATCACCTAATGATGTGGACATTCTACAAAGGGGCCTCACTGTTACAGGATGTGCTATGGAGATTACTGGGCTAAAATCTTCCCAGAGCTGTATTTCTAGGTGGATGACATCAGCAGCCTTGCCAAAGTTGAGCATTTGACTTGTAGGGAGTGTGACTACCCTAAAACACATTGCTCCCTACACAGAGTCAGACAGGCACACACACACAAACGCACACACACTTGCCATGGATAGGATTAAAACACATCCCTACTTTCTCACACTACAGCAGTACACAGTTACAGGATGCTCTGAAGAGATTACTGGGCTACAACCTTCCCAGAGGTGTAATTCTAGGTGGATGACATCAGCAGCCTTGCCAAAGTTGAGCATTTGAATTGTAGGGAGTGTGACTACCCTAAAAAGCATTGCTGTCTATACAGACAGAGTCAGATAGACACACACACAGTTGCCAAGGCTGGGATTAGAACACCTACCTAGGCTACTTTATCACACTACAGCAGTACGCAGTTACAGGACATGCTATAGAGATTACTGGGCTACAACCTTCCCAGAGGTGTATTTCTAGGTGGATGACATCAGCAGCTTTCCCTATGTAGAGCATTTAAATTGTAGGGGGTGTGACTACCCTAAAAAGCATTGCTTTCTACACAGAGTCAGACAGACTACACACACACACACACACACACACACACACACACACACACACACACAGTTGCCAAGGCTGGGGTTAGAACTTCTACCTAACTAGTTTATCACACTACAGCAGTATTGCAGTTATGGGACGCGCCACAGAGATTACTGAGCTACAACTCTCCCAAAGGTGTATTTCACAGTGGAGGACTTCAGCATGCTTGTCATAGTGGGGCTCTGGGGAGGGCAGTGTGTGTGCATGAGCCATAACCCATTCATCTCAGGGTTGACACACCACATGCAGGCACAACCTGTGTCATATTTCACAGGTACATGTATACATCTGCTAGATGACTACATCCTTGTACAGTCATGTTGCACAGCTGGCATGTGCACCACATACTCTGTAATGCAGACAGATACCAGTGGATAGTATCTGAAGTGGGTGACATCTGGCCCTCGTGTGGTTGTGGCCCTTTAGCTGTGTGCTGGGTGGAACAAGCCTGGATGGCTCCTTGTCACAGTCACCCTCTTCCACACATCTATGTATGTCTACCTTCGGCTTATTATAGTGTGTTGTCCTTGGATATATGTCTGTATTCCTGTCCACTGTGTTCACAAAGCATGTGTGTTGCATACTGATGAGTGTATGCACTAACATCTGCGACTGCCAGTTATGTCTGGTCCACTGGTGTTTACAGACAGGGCCTTCATATGTTTAAGTGTGTGAGCATGCCCAGTATGGCTGTCTGTATTGAATGTGTGGATCGAGTCCAGGTAGTGTGTACTGTTGTACACCTACATGTAGCATGCTGTCTCTGCAGGGTGTCCATCGATCATTTGGCATTGACTGTTACTACATTTCTGCATAGCTGTGGGGGCACACCTGACTATTTCTACATTTCTACACAGTATTGGGGCACACACCTGACAGTTACTAAATTTCTACATAGGATGGGGGGGTACACCTGACTATTTCTACATTTCTACACAGGATTGGGGGGGCACACCTGTTACTACATTTCTATGTAGGATGGAGGGGCACACCTGACTATTCTAAAATTTCTACACAGGATGGGGGGGCACACCTGACTGTTACTACATGTCTACGTAGGGTGGGAGAGGTCACACCTGACTATTTCTACATTTCTATACAGGATGGGGGGCACATCTGACACTTGTACACATTTGCTAGGACTGTACTGGTATGTCGGGTACTCCATTTCATTCTGTAGGCTTACCTATCGTGATGACTACAGGCCATACCAGTGTACTACAGATCTTAGATTTAATTACCTACATATTCGTTTTTGACTTCCTACCCTTCAGAACTGACATCCCACTGCTTGACTTGCTGCAGTCTGTCTGTGCAGGCCTTGGGGGGTTACCCATAGGCCTCATTCAAAGGCCATAGGACAGCCTTTGTTTGTGTTTGTCTACTCCTGTCCTGTCCTGCTGGCTATGACTGTTGCTGGGTATGTGAACCCCCCTGCCTGGCATGTGTGAGTCACTTACCTTGTGGGTGTCCCAGTATTGAGGGTGGTGCTTCAGGGCTGCCTATGTCAGATGCACATATTACACTCCCTACACATGGTTAAGCACAGGTAGTGTAATGTTTGGCATCCCTCTTACTGTATGTGAGAATCAAAGAGAGGTGTTATTCCCTGGGTCCCTCCTGTGGCCAGTGTATGTGCTATGCATTGCCTCTTTGCCAAGGCCAAGGCATACTGGGCATGCCTCCTACCGCCTACTGGGGCAGGCTCAGGTTGTTCCTCCTCTGAGTCTCTCTGTGCCTGTGCAGGCCTTGGTAATGGTGGTGGGGGCTGTGTGGCCCTGCCCCATTCTGTTCCTGCTGCAGCTGTTTCTGCAGGATCATATTGTGCAGCATGGCGCATACAAGGACAGTTTGAGTACATGTAGCTGGTGAGTACTGCAAGGCTCCACTGGATGTGTCCAGGCACCAGAACCATAACTTGAGCATCCCAAGCACATGCTCTACCATAATTCTGTTCTGTGCATGTGCCTTATTATGGAGTTCTTGTTCGGGTGTATGTGCATTTCTGATGGGTGTCATCAGCCATGGCTCCAGTTCATAAACAGCATCCCCCACTAGGTGACTGTCAGGGATGTCCCCATTGGCATATCTCTGGTACAGCTGCATCAGATGCCAGATGTGGGAATCATGATAGCTTCCAGGGCAGCCAGCACACACATTCATTATTATGCCCTGGGCATCACACATGACCTGGCAGTTGATGGAGGGGAAGCCCTTGTGGTTGTTGTAGACCTTACCTCGCTCACCAGGTGGTGCTTTGATGTGTATGTGCATGCAGTCTATAGCACCCACTACCTCAGGGTATTCTGCTATTTGGTAGAACAGTTGCATATTGCTGGCCAACACCTCAAGGCTGTTGGGGAAATATATGTGCTCACTGACATGTGCTGACATGGCATCCAGGAACTGGTGGAGTACCCTGGATGCTGATGTCTGTGAAATCCCCATCATATCCCCAGTTGGCCTTTGGAAGATACCTGTACGTAGTATTCATAGACCTACACATACCCTGGTATCCACTGGGATGAGTTCCCCTCGGTTAGTTCTGTGTGTGAGGCATGGCTGGCACAACTCAACAATTTGCTGTAGGAGGCCCCTGTCCACCCTATAGTGCTCCGCTATCTCCAGCTCATGTAGCCCCTGGTAGATTACCTTGGGTCTGTACACTCTTCTCCATCTCCTCACTGTGGGTTAGTCGACAGCATTTACATCCTCACCACCCTCAGCTTCTTCCACAAGTTGTTGTATGACAGCTATTGCAGCCCCAATCATTTTGCTGTTGTGAGTGTTAAAAGTTCCCCGCTTGTTTACACTGGTGATGTAGAGTGTAGGAAAAACCAGAGGGGAAGGTGTATGCATAGTTTATAGTAGTGTCCTGGGCTGGGCTGGTCTGTAGCCTGTGTAATTGGCTGGTTCTGATACATTTTACCTGCCAGCTAAGCTAGTTCTCCTTGATTACCTTCCTACTGCTGTTTTCCCTTCCCACTGCCTTCCTATTTACACCTGTGTGCATGCCACTCAGAGTACCTAAATGTGCACACTGCTGCTATTTCCTGGTTTAACTTCATTTTTTCTTCCTGTAAAACCCGGTGCGTGGCGCGCACACCCGCTTAGGCTCTGTAAAGACTGCTAGGCAGGTTTAGACACATCCCCTAGCTTAGCTCTGCTAACCCAAGTCACAGGGCTCCAATTCGCTTACAGTATGCCTGACACCCCCCCATGATGTCACCTAACTCCTAGGCTTGCACTACTCTTACACTGTTGGGACCTGACTCGCATGCTGGGGAAAACTGGGATTCACTATCCTTTCCCTCTTTTACATAGGATTTCCTACTAATGCATAGTTACATGTCTCACACTGAGCCTCCCCCCTTAGCAACCACTACTCACTGGCCATGTTATCTTCTGCCTGTCATTGACTTGCATGGCAGAATACTGATTTTAGTTAGAATGCTTAATTTTGGTTCATTTTGTTATTTTCCCCCCGATTCCATTTGCGCGTCACTGCCATACTCTTAAACAGCCGAGATCGGCTAAAATAAAATAAAAGTTGATTTTGGTATTTTTTGTTATGTTTGCAATGCCAATGGCTTTATACTTGGCCATTGGCATGCTTACTACATGATATGCAGCCTTTATTTGGAGCTGTCACAGCTCCGCTTTGGATTTTGCAGAAATGTACTCGGTTACTAACAGAGTAAATTTCTGCAGATAGCACTAATCCTGCACGGACAGTTGCAAGCTTCCTGGATTGCAAAATCACCTTATTTGCATAGATGTCTCCTGCAAATAGGGTGATTTGCATACAAGGGCTTTGTCCATGCAGCATTAGTGCAGGAGCACTCGTGCACGCCCCTGCAGGCTGTTCCTGGATTGCACGGCAGAAGTATTACCTGCTCGAGCTCCTGCACCAATCTTGCACGCCATGCAAGCTTTTGAGAATCTGTGTGTGTGTGTGTGTGTGTATGTTGTTTTGCCTACAAGATAGATTTGCTTTGAGGTACACATACATGTTTTGACTGAAGTATGTCTTAGTTGCTAAATGTTGCTGATGGAGATAACCCCCAAGAAACTGATCACATATTAGAAGCACCTAAGAGTAGTGATGACATCAGCAGAAGGAGTTGTGCTGGCAGGCAGAAGTTCATCAGGAGCTGCTGGTATTCTATGGTATGCTGTGGATTCTCTAATGAAGTACAGACTAGAGGTACTTTACTCTGAAGAAGCCCACGGAATGATGGGTGAAAGTGCTTAGTATGTCTTTGATGTAATAAATGGCTGGTGTAACTTTTGGTGGTGTCGTGGATTTTTTACTATTATTAGTTGGTGATTTTGGCTGTGGAAGTATTTCTTATGGTAATCAAATAGCGCAGCTTTAAATCTGGGAAGAGAACTGGAGGTTAAATTGTTATCCTCTCTACTCGTCAAGTTTAAGAACACCTCAAAGAAGCAACCTAATTAATAAAAGAAAACGAGATTAGGTTTAAGACTCACTGTCTTAAACTTGTAACAAAGCAATACTGTCATAACAGGCATAACACCACAGCAGAGAAAGAGACATTTTGACTAACAGAATTTATGAAATTTAATGCAGACATGATTTGAGATATATACTTGCTTATGATGAATAACTGCTGAATGCTGTTTTTTATATTTCTACTAGTTTCCATCAGATATAACTTTAAGGCCACAAATAAAGGAACAGTGGTATCCTGCTTTTCTAATGTAAATGATGTTATATTAAATTATGATGGTTGTATTATAATTGTATATAGATTTGAAACATTTTCTTGTAGAGTTTTTTTTATCAAAATGAAGTTAGTAAATCATATTTTGTTTTGAACTGTGCTTGTTTGAAATAAGTGCCAAGGGAATGGTTTTATTGTGTAGGCAAAGTTTGGATAATTATTAACAGTTTTTTTTAAAAAAGGATGAAAAATGGCACTGACAAATAAACAGGGCACTGTGAAAAGTACACTGTGCTCCTTGCCTAGAAAATATAAATCATTTATGACAAATTCATATTAAATGCTTGCAACTAAAGCAAGAGAAGGAAACCTAGTGCAGACTGAGACTTTAATCAAAGTAATAATTAAATAAATTGTGGCTTTACTGGGGCTACTTGGCTAGAAGATGTATTATCACCAGTCATACTCTAAATTTTATTCAAGATTTTATAATAATTTGCATACATCTGAAAGAAAGGTTCTCAGCATGTGATGGAGTGATGTTATGTAACATAACACATATTGGAAACGTCTTAATTGCCTGTGACAGAGTCATACCACACTGCACCCCAAAATATATCCTGATAGTGGTATTTTGCCTTCGGGAGGCAAAATACATGTTTATTGATGATCAAAGGCATAGTTAATGCCATTCTAAGTCATAGTATGGGGATTTCTGATAGGTGACATTAACCACTGCAGCAGGGCATGTCTAATATTGCCCGATGTCCTTAGTAGAAATCACCTCCCACACAATACTGGTATAAATTGCACATGTACCAGATGTGGGCGATATGGGCACAGCCTAGATTTCCTGCAGATACAATGCATGTTACGACTTGTGCATACACACCACTTGGTAACTGATAGAGTACAAAATCTTGCAGCTAACATACTTTCTGTGGGTGCACTCTATGGCTTCCAACACTTCAAGGAAATAGGCTATGTCATAAAAAGCCGACATGATATTACCTCTCTTGGTCTATAGATATCACATGTGCTCCCCCACATGCTGCTGCAAGGCAACGAAGAACTGCCGGAGTATCCCTAAAGCAGGGACACTCTGTTTAAACCCCTAAATGGACTGTTTTTCCTTTTTTTCTGGAAAGAGTTTATTTATTTTTGGTAAGTTTTAAGTTAGCTGCAGCCCGGATATATATTCTGAGCAGTTATTCTTATTCCTAATCATTTATAATAAAATAGTACAAGGCAGCCAGATTAATAATCCACATTTGCTTATGTTGCTTAATTAATAATCCATATGTGCTTATGATTATTAATTAATTTTTTCATAATAAATTCTGAGCCCCAGAAGTAACAATTTTATCTAATTCTATGAAGGTAATAATTCACAACACTATGACATAAAGAGACCTTGCAGAGAGCATTTCTTTCACTATGAAAAATGTTGTTTCAAGAACAGTGTGTTCATCCCACATAGAAAGCACTATGCATGCATACCACCATATAGATAATCCATTCAGAAGAATGTGTTAAAAGCTGTCTAAATTTATAGATCTTATTATTTTTGGTAGAATTAAAATATTGTTTAAGTTTTGGAGGGACCATTGAAAGCTTATACGAAAACAAAAATCACTATTTTCCCCTTCTAAAAGCCAAGTATCTTGAAAGGGCATTACTAAAAAAATGTTATCCATCAGTAAGTGCCAATGCTTCTGAGCTGTGTGCTTAATCTTGAAAGTAATGGCAGCATGTCATTAACAAATCTGACACATTTTTTTATAAGTTCTGAAATGACCTTTCATTAT